>NW_028148640.1:0-69000 GCF_965153285.1 Podarcis tiliguerta | reverse complement strand
TGCAATTCACTCAGAAATGGTGCCAAACTGTTGCAAACGATCGAATGAAAGCTTTTTCGGTGGAAACAGATGGGTTTTTATCATGGGAAACAGAATTAGCCCTCGATGTCTGAACACCTTTTTTTGACAAAATCCCTAAGCCGCGAGGTCACAATTTCAGCAAAAATCTGACATTCTGCAATTCACTCAGAAATGGTGCCAAACTGTTGCAAACTATCCCTGAAAGCTTTTTCGGTGAAAACAGATGGGTTTTTATCATGGGAAACAGAATTAGCCCTCGATGTCTGAACCACTTTTTTTGAAAAAATCCCTAAGCCGCGCGGTCACAATTTCAGCAAAATCTGACGTTCTGCAATTCACTCAGAAATGGTGCCAAACTGTTGCAAACGATCGACTGAAAGCTTTTTCGGTGAAAACAGATCGGTTTTTATCATGGGAAACAGAATTAGCCCTCCATGTCTGAACACCTTTTTTTGAAAAATCCCTAAGCCGCGCGGTCACAATTTCAGCAAAAATCTGACGTTCTGTAATTCAGTCAGAAATGGTGCCAAACTGTTGCAAACGATCCACTGAAAGCTTTTTTGGTGGAAATAGATGGGTTTGTATCATAGGAAACAGAATTAGCCCTCGATGTCTGAACACCTTTGTTTGAAAAAATCCCTAAGCCGCGCGGTCACAAAATCCCTAAGCGGTCACAATTTCAGCAAAAATCTGACGTTTTGCAATTCACTCAGAAATGGTGCCAAACTGTTGCAAACGATCCCCTGAAAGCTTTTTTGGTGGAAATAGGTGGGTTTTTATCATGGGAAAGAAAATTACCCCTCGATGTCTGAACACCTTTTTTGAAAAAATCCCTAAGCCGCGCGGTCACAATTTCAGCAAAAATCTGACATTCTGCAATTCACTCAGAAATGGTGCCAAACTGTTGCAAACGATCCCCTGAAAGCTTTTTCGGTGGAAACAGATGGGTTTGTATCATGGGAAACAGAATTAGCCCTCGACGTCTGAGCAACTTTTTATGAAAAAATCCCTAAGCCGCGCGGTCACAATTTCAGCAAAAATCTGACATTCTGCAATTCACTCAGAAATGGTGCCAAACTGTTGCAAACGATCGACTGAAAGCTTTTTCGGTGAAAACAGATGGGTTTTTATCATGGGAAACAGAATTAGCCCTCGACGTCTGAACACCTTTTTTAAAAAAATCCCTAAGCCGCGCGGTCACAATTTCAGCAAAAATCTGACGTTTTGCAATTCACTCAGAAATGGTGCCAAACTGTTGCAAACGATCCTCTGAAAGCTTTTTCGGTGGAAACAGATGGGTTTTTATCATGGGAAACAAAATTAGCCCACAACGTTTGAACAACTTTTTTTGAAAAAATCCCTAAGCCGCGCGGTCACAATTTCAGCAAAAATCTGACATTCTGCAATTCACTCAGAAATGGTGCCAAACTGTTGCAAACGATCGACTGAAAGCTTTTTCGGTGGAAATAGATGGGTTTTTCATCATGGGAAACAAATTTAGCCCTCGATGTCTGAACACCTTTTTTTGAAAAAATCCCTAAGCCGCGCGGTCACAATTTCAGCAAAAATCTGACGTTCTGTAATTCAGTCAGAAATGGTGCCAAACTGTTGCAAACGATCCACTGAAAGCTTTTTTGGTGGAAATAGATGGGTTTGTATCATAGGAAACAGAATTAGCCCTCGATGTCTGAACACCTTTGTTTGAAAAAATCCCTAAGCCGCGCGGTCACAAAATCCCTAAGCGGTCACAATTTCAGCAAAAATCTGACGTTTTGCAATTCACTCAGAAATGGTGCCAAACTGTTGCAAACGATCCCCTGAAAGCTTTTTCGGTGGAAACAGATGGGTTTTTATCATGGGAAACAAAATTAGCCCACAACGTCTGAACAACTTTTTTTGAAAAAATCCCTAAGCCGCGCGGTCACAATTTCAGCAAAAATCTGACGTTTTGCAATTCACTCAGAAATGGTGCCAAACTGTTGCAAACGATCCTCTGAAAGCTTTTTCGGTGGAAACAGATGGGTTTTTATCATGGGAAACAAAATTAGCCCACAACGTTTGAACAACTTTTTTTGAAAAAATCCCTAAGCCGCGCGGTCACAATTTCAGCAAAAATCTGACATTCTGCAATTCACTCAGAAATGGTGCCAAACTGTTGCAAACGATCGACTGAAAGCTTTTTCGGTGGAAATAGATGGGTTTTTCATCATGGGAAACAAATTTAGCCCTCGATGTCTGAACACCTTTTTTTGAAAAAATCCCTAAGCCGCGCGGTCACAATTTCAGCAAAAATCTGACGTTCTGTAATTCAGTCAGAAATGGTGCCAAACTGTTGCAAACGATCCACTGAAAGCTTTTTTGGTGGAAATAGATGGGTTTGTATCATAGGAAACAGAATTAGCCCTCGATGTCTGAACACCTTTGTTTGAAAAAATCCCTAAGCCGCGCGGTCACAAAATCCCTAAGCGGTCACAATTTCAGCAAAAATCTGACGTTTTGCAATTCACTCAGAAATGGTGCCAAACTGTTGCAAACGATCCCCTGAAAGCTTTTTCGGTGGAAACAGATGGGTTTTTATCATGGGAAACAAAATTAGCCCACAACGTCTGAACAACTTTTTTTGAAAAAATCCCTAAGCCGCGCGGTCACAATTTCAGCAAAAATCTGACATTCTGCAATTCACTCAGAAATGGTGCCAAACTGTTGCAAACGATCGACTGAAAGCTTTTTCGGTGGAAATAGATGGGTTTTTTATCATGGGAAACAAATTTAGCCCTCGATGTCTGAACACCTTTTTTTGAAAAAATCCCTAAGCCGCGCGGTCACAATTTCAGCAAAAATCTGACGTTCTGTAATTCAGTCAGAAATGGTGCCAAACTGTTGCAAACGATCCACTGAAAGCTTTTTTGGTGGAAATAGATGGGTTTGTATCATAGGAAACAGAATTAGCCCTCGATGTCTGAACACCTTTGTTTGAAAAAATCCCTAAGCCGCGCGGTCACAAAATCCCTAAGCGGTCACAATTTCAGCAAAAATCTGACGTTTTGCAATTCACTCAGAAATGGTGCCAAACTGTTGCAAACGATCGACTGAAAGCTTTTTCGGTGAAAACAGATGGGTTTTTATCATGGGAAACAGAATTAGCCTTCGATGTCTGAACATCTTTTTTTGAAAAAATCCCTAAGCCGCGCGGTCACAATTTCAGCAAAAATCTGACGTTCTGCAATTCACTCAGAAATGGTGCCAAACTGTTGCAAACGATCGACTGAAAGCTTTTTCGGTGAAAACAGATCGGTTTTTATCATGGGAAACAGAATTAGCCCTCGATGTCTGAACACCTTTTTTTGAAAAAATCCCTAAGCCGCGCGGTCACAATTTCAGCAAAAAACTGACGTTCTGCAATTCACTCAGAAATGGTGCCAAACTGTTGCAAACGATCGACTGAAAGCTTTTTCGGTTGAAACAGATGGGTTTGTATCATGGGAAACAGAATTAGCTGTCGACATCTGAACACCTTTTTTTGAAAAAAACCCTAAGCCGCGCGATCACAATTTCAGCAAAAATCTGACCTTCTGCAATTCATTGAGAGATGGTGCCGAACTTTTGCAAAAGATCGACTGAAAGCTTTTTCGGTGAAAACAGATGGGTTTTTATCATGGGAAACAGAATTAGCCTTCGATGTCTGAACACCTTTTTTTGAAAAAATCCCTAATCCGCGCGGTCACAATTTCAGCAAAAATCTGACATTCTGCAATTCACTCAGAAATGGTGCCAAACTGTTGCAAACGATCGAATGAAAGCTTTTTCGGTGGAAACAGATGGGTTTTTATCATGGGAAACAGAATTAGCCCTCGATGTCTGAACACCTTTTTTTGACAAAATCCCTAAGCCGCGAGGTCACAATTTCAGCAAAAATCTGACATTCTGCAATTCACTCAGAAATGGTGCCAAACTGTTGCAAACTATCCCCTGAAAGCTTTTTCGGTGAAAACAGATGGGTTTTTATCATGGGAAACAGAATTAGCCCTCGATGTCTGAACCACTTTTTTTGAAAAAATCCCTAAGCCGCGCGGTCACAATTTCAGCAAAAATCTGACGTTCTGCAATTCACTCAGAAATGGTGCCAAACTGTTGCAAACGATCGACTGAAAGCTTTTTCGGTGAAAACAGATCGGTTTTTATCATGGGAAACAGAATTAGCCCTCCATGTCTGAACACCTTTTTTTGAAAAAATCCCTAAGCCGCGCGGTCACAATTTCAGCAAAAATCTGACGTTCTGTAATTCAGTCAGAAATGGTGCCAAACTGTTGCAAACGATCCACTGAAAGCTTTTTTGGTGGAAATAGATGGGTTTGTATCATAGGAAACAGAATTAGCCCTCGATGTCTGAACACCTTTGTTTGAAAAAATCCCTAAGCCGCGCGGTCACAAAATCCCTAAGCGGTCACAATTTCAGCAAAAATCTGACGTTTTGCAATTCACTCAGAAATGGTGCCAAACTGTTGCAAACGATCCCCTGAAAGCTTTTTTGGTGGAAATAGGTGGGTTTTTATCATGGGAAAGAAAATTACCCCTCGATGTCTGAACACCTTTTTTTGAAAAAATCCCTAAGCCGCGCGGTCACAATTTCAGCAAAAATCTGACATTCTGCAATTCACTCAGAAATGGTGCCAAACTGTTGCAAACGATCCCCTGAAAGCTTTTTCGGTGGAAACAGATGGGTTTGTATCATGGGAAACAGAATTAGCCCTCGACGTCTGAGCAACTTTTTATGAAAAAATCCCTAAGCCGCGCGGTCACAATTTCAGCAAAAATCTGACATTCTGCAATTCACTCAGAAATGGTGCCAAACTGTTGCAAACGATCGACTGAAAGCTTTTTCGGTGAAAACAGATGGGTTTTTATCATGGGAAACAGAATTAGCCCTCGACGTCTGAACACCTTTTTTAAAAAATCCCTAAGCCGCGCGGTCACAATTTCAGCAAAAATCTGACGTTTTGCAATTCACTCAGAAATGGTGCCAAACTGTTGCAAACGATCCTCTGAAAGCTTTTTCGGTGGAAACAGATGGGTTTTTATCATGGGAAACAAAATTAGCCCACAACGTTTGAACAACTTTTTTTGAAAAAATCCCTAAGCCGCGCGGTCACAATTTCAGCAAAAATCTGACATTCTGCAATTCACTCAGAAATGGTGCCAAACTGTTGCAAACGATCGACTGAAAGCTTTTTCGGTGGAAATAGATGGGTTTTTCATCATGGGAAACAAATTTAGCCCTCGATGTCTGAACACCTTTTTTTGAAAAAATCCCTAAGCCGCGCGGTCACAATTTCAGCAAAAATCTGACGTTCTGTAATTCAGTCAGAAATGGTGCCAAACTGTTGCAAACGATCCACTGAAAGCTTTTTTGGTGGAAATAGATGGGTTTGTATCATAGGAAACAGAATTAGCCCTCGATGTCTGAACACCTTTGTTTGAAAAAATCCCTAAGCCGCGCGGTCACAAAATCCCTAAGCGGTCACAATTTCAGCAAAAATCTGACGTTTTGCAATTCACTCAGAAATGGTGCCAAACTGTTGCAAACGATCCCCTGAAAGCTTTTTCGGTGGAAACAGATGGGTTTTTATCATGGGAAACAAAATTAGCCCACAACGTCTGAACAACTTTTTTTGAAAAAATCCCTAAGCCGCGCGGTCACAATTTCAGCAAAAATCTGACATTCTGCAATTCACTCAGAAATGGTGCCAAACTGTTGCAAACGATCGACTGAAAGCTTTTTCGGTGGAAATAGATGGGTTTTTTATCATGGGAAACAAATTTAGCCCTCGATGTCTGAACACCTTTTTTTGAAAAAATCCCTAAGCCGCGCGGTCACAATTTCAGCAAAAATCTGACGTTCTGTAATTCAGTCAGAAATGGTGCCAAACTGTTGCAAACGATCCACTGAAAGCTTTTTTGGTGGAAATAGATGGGTTTGTATCATAGGAAACAGAATTAGCCCTCGATGTCTGAACACCTTTGTTTGAAAAAATCCCTAAGCCGCGCGGTCACAAAATCCCTAAGCGGTCACAATTTCAGCAAAAATCTGACGTTTTGCAATTCACTCAGAAATGGTGCCAAACTGTTGCAAACGATCGACTGAAAGCTTTTTCGGTGAAAACAGATGGGTTTTTATCATGGGAAACAGAATTAGCCTTCGATGTCTGAACATCTTTTTTTGAAAAAATCCCTAAGCCGCGCGGTCACAATTTCAGCAAAAATCTGACGTTCTGCAATTCACTCAGAAATGGTGCCAAACTGTTGCAAACGATCGACTGAAAGCTTTTTCGGTGAAAACAGATCGGTTTTTATCATGGGAAACAGAATTAGCCCTCGATGTCTGAACACCTTTTTTTGAAAAAATCCCTAAGCCGCGCGGTCACAATTTCAGCAAAAAACTGACGTTCTGCAATTCACTCAGAAATGGTGCCAAACTGTTGCAAACGATCGACTGAAAGCTTTTTCGGTTGAAACAGATGGGTTTGTATCATGGGAAACAGAATTAGCTGTCGACATCTGAACACCTTTTTTTGAAAAAAACCCTAAGCCGCGCGATCACAATTTCAGCAAAAATCTGACCTTCTGCAATTCATTGAGAGATGGTGCCGAACTTTTGCAAAAGATCGACTGAAAGCTTTTTCGGTGAAAACAGATGGGTTTTTATCATGGGAAACAGAATTAGCCTTCGATGTCTGAACACCTTTTTTTGAAAAAATCCCTAATCCGCGCGGTCACAATTTCAGCAAAAATCTGACATTCTGCAATTCACTCAGAAATGGTGCCAAACTGTTGCAAACGATCGAATGAAAGCTTTTTCGGTGGAAACAGATGGGTTTTTATCATGGGAAACAGAATTAGCCCTCGATGTCTGAACACCTTTTTTTGACAAAATCCCTAAGCCGCGAGGTCACAATTTCAGCAAAAATCTGACATTCTGCAATTCACTCAGAAATGGTGCCAAACTGTTGCAAACTATCCCCTGAAAGCTTTTTCGGTGAAAACAGATGGGTTTTTATCATGGGAAACAGAATTAGCCCTCGATGTCTGAACCACTTTTTTTGAAAAAATCCCTAAGCCGCGCGGTCACAATTTCAGCAAAAATCTGACGTTCTGCAATTCACTCAGAAATGGTGCCAAACTGTTGCAAACGATCGACTGAAAGCTTTTTCGGTGAAAACAGATCGGTTTTTATCATGGGAAACAGAATTAGCCCTCCATGTCTGAACACCTTTTTTTGAAAAAATCCCTAAGCCGCGCGGTCACAATTTCAGCAAAAATCTGACGTTCTGTAATTCAGTCAGAAATGGTGCCAAACTGTTGCAAACGATCCACTGAAAGCTTTTTTGGTGGAAATAGATGGGTTTGTATCATAGGAAACAGAATTAGCCCTCGATGTCTGAACACCTTTGTTTGAAAAAATCCCTAAGCCGCGCGGTCACAAAATCCCTAAGCGGTCACAATTTCAGCAAAAATCTGACGTTTTGCAATTCACTCAGAAATGGTGCCAAACTGTTGCAAACGATCCCCTGAAAGCTTTTTTGGTGGAAATAGGTGGGTTTTTATCATGGGAAAGAAAATTACCCCTCGATGTCTGAACACCTTTTTTTGAAAAAATCCCTAAGCCGCGCGGTCACAATTTCAGCAAAAATCTGACATTCTGCAATTCACTCAGAAATGGTGCCAAACTGTTGCAAACGATCCCCTGAAAGCTTTTTCGGTGGAAACAGATGGGTTTGTATCATGGGAAACAGAATTAGCCCTCGACGTCTGAGCAACTTTTTATGAAAAAATCCCTAAGCCGCGCGGTCACAATTTCAGCAAAAATCTGACATTCTGCAATTCACTCAGAAATGGTGCCAAACTGTTGCAAACGATCGACTGAAAGCTTTTTCGGTGAAAACAGATGGGTTTTTATCATGGGAAACAGAATTAGCCCTCGACGTCTGAACACCTTTTTTAAAAAATCCCTAAGCCGCGCGGTCACAATTTCAGCAAAAAACTGACGTTCTGCAATTCACTCAGAAATCGTGCCAAACTGTTGCAAACGATCGACTGAAAGCTTTTTTGGTGGAAATAGGTGGGTTTTTATCATGGGAAAGAAAATTACCCCTCGATGTCTGAACACCTTTTTTTGAAAAAATCCCTAAGCCGCGCGGTCACAATTTCAGCAAAAATCTGACATTCTGCAATTCACTCAGAAATGGTGCCAAACTGTTGCAAACGATCCCCTGAAAGCTTTTTCGGTGGAAACAGATGGGTTTGTATCATGGGAAACAGAATTAGCCCTCGACGTCTGAGCAACTTTTTATGAAAAAATCCCTAAGCCGCGCGGTCACAATTTCAGCAAAAATCTGACATTCTGCAATTCACTCAGAAATGGTGCCAAACTGTTGCAAACGATCGACTGAAAGCTTTTTCGGTGAAAACAGATGGGTTTTTATCATGGGAAACAGAATTAGCCCTCGATGTCTGAACACCTTTTTTTGAAAAAATCCCTAAGCCGCGCGGTCACAATTTCAGCAAAAATCTGACGTTCTGCAATACACTCAGAAATGGTCTGAACTGTTGCAAACGATCCCCTGAAAGCTTTTTCGGTGGAAATAGATGGGTTTTTATCATGGGAAACAAAATTAGCCATCGATGTCTGAACACCTCTTTTTGGAAAAATCCCTAAAGCCGGGCGGTCAAAATTTCAGGAAAAATCTGACGTTCTGCAATTCAGTCAGAAATGGTGCCAAACTGTTGCAAACGATCCCATGAAAGCTTTTTCGGTTGAAACAGATGGGTTTGTATCATGAGAAACAGAATTAGCTGTCGACATCTGAACACCTTTTTTTGAAAAAAACCCTAAGCCGCGCGATCACAATTTCAGCCAAAATCTGACCTTCTGCAATTCACTGAGAGATGGTGCCGAACTTTTGCAAAAGATCGACTGAAAGCTTTTTCGGTGAAAACAGAGGGGTTTTTATCATGGGAAACAGAATTAGCCCTCGATGTCTGAACACCTTTTTTTGAAAAAATCCCTAAGCCGCGCGGTCACAATTTCAGCAAAAAACTGATGTTCTGCAATTCACTCAGAAATGGTGCCAAACTGTTGCAAACGATCGACTGAAAGCTTTTTCGGTGGAAATAGATTGGTTTGTATCATAGGAAACAAAATTAGCCCTCGATGTCTGAACACGTTTTTTTGAAAAAATCCCTAAGCCGCGCGGTCACAATTTCAGCAAAAATCTGACGTTTTGCAATTCACTCAGAAATGGTGCCAAACTGTTGCAAACGATCCCCTGAAAGCTTTTTCGGTGGAAACAGATGGGTTTTTATCATGGGAAGCAAAATTAGCCCTCGACGTCTGAGCAACTTTTTTTGAAAAAATCCCCAAGCCGCGCGGTCACAATTTCAGCAAAAATCTGACATTCTGCAATTCACTCAGAAATGGTGCCAAACTGTTGCAAGCGATCGACTGAAAGCTTTTTCAGTGGAAACAGATTTTTTTTTATCATGGGAAACAGAATTAGCCCACAACGTCTGAACAACTTTTTTTGAAAAAATCCCTAAGCCGCGCGGTCACAGTTACAGCAAAAATCTGACATTCTGCAATTCACTCAGAAATGGTAACAAACTGTTGCAAACGATCGACTGAAAGCTTTTTTGGTGGAAATAGATGGGTTTGTATCATAGGAAACAGAATTAGCCCTCGATGTCTGAACACCTTTTTTTGAAAAAATCCCTAAGCCGCGCGGTCACAATTTCAGCAAAAATCTGACGTTTTGCAATTCAATCAAAAATGGTGCCAAACTGTTGCAAACGATCCCCTGAAAGCTTTTTCGGTGGAAACAGATGGGTTTTTATCATGGGAAACAAAATTAGCCCTCGACGTCTGAGCAACTTTTTTTGAAAAAATCCCCAAGCCGCGCGGTCACAATTTCAGCAAAAATCTGACATTCTGCAATTCACTCAGAAATGGTGCCAAACTGTTGCAAGCGATCGACTGAAAGCTTTTTCGGTGGAAACAGATGGGTTTGTATCATGGGAAACAGAATTAACCCACAACGTCTGAACACCTTTTTTTGAAAAAATCCCTAAGCCGCGAGGTCACAATTTCAGCAAAAATCTGACGTTCTGCAATTCACTCAGAAATGGTGCCAAACTGTTGCAAACAATCGACTGAAAGCTTTTTCGGTGAAAACAGATCGGTTTTTATCATGGGAAACAGAATTAGCCCTCGATGTCTGAACACGTTTTTTTGAAAAAATCCCTAAGCCGCGCGGTCACAATTTCAGCAAAAATCTGACGTTCTGCAATTCACTCAGAAATGGTGCCAAACTGTTGCAAACAATCGACTGAAAGCTTTTTCGGTGAAAACAGATCGGTTTTTATCATGGGAAACAGAATTAGCCCTCGATGTCTGAACACGTTTTTTTGAAAAA
Source organism: Podarcis tiliguerta (assembly GCF_965153285.1). Taxonomy (NCBI): domain Eukaryota; kingdom Metazoa; phylum Chordata; class Lepidosauria; order Squamata; family Lacertidae; genus Podarcis; species Podarcis tiliguerta. The sequence continues at coordinate 58,513 of NW_028148640.1, read as the reverse complement.
ATCCCTAAGCCGCGCGGTCACAATTTCAGCAAAAATCTGACGTTTTGCAATTCACTCAGAAATGGTGCCAAACTGTTGCAAACGATCCCCTGAAAGCTTTTTCGGTGGAAACAGATGGGTTTTTATCATGGGAAACAAAATTAGCCCACAACGTCTGAACAACTTTTTTTGAAAAAATCCCTAAGCCGCGCGGTCACAATTTCAGCAAAAATCTGACATTCTGCAATTCACTCAGAAATGGTGCCAAACTGTTGCAAACGATCGACTGAAAGCTTTTTCGGTGGAAATAGATGGGTTTTTTACCATGGGAAACAAATTTAGCCCTCGATGTCTGAACACCTTTTTTTGAAAAAATCCCTAAGCCGCGCGGTCACAATTTCAGCAAAAATCTGACGTTTTGCAATTCAATCAAAAATGGTGCCAAACTGTTGCAAACGATCCCCTGAAAGCTTTTTCGGTGGAAACAGATGGGTTTTTATCATGGGAAACAAAATTAGCCCTCGACGTCTGCGCAACTTTTTTTGAAAAAATCCCCAAGCCGCGCGGTCACAATTTCAGCAAAAATCTGACATTCTGCAATTCACTCAGAAATGGTGCCAAACTGTTGCAAGCGATCGACTGAAAGCTTTTTCGGTGTAAACAGATGGGTTTTTATCATGGGAAACAGAATTAACCCACAACATCTGAACAACTTTTTTTGAAAAAATCCCTAAGCCGCGCGGTCACAATTTCAGCAAAAAACTGACGTTCTGCAATTCACTCAGAAATGGTGCCAAACTGTTGCAAACGATCGACTGAAAGCTTTTTTGGTGGAAATAGATTGGTTTTTATCATGGGAAACAGAATTAGCCCTCGATGTCTGAACACGTTTTTTTGAAAAAATCCCTAAGCCGCGCGGTCACAATTTCAGCAAAAATCTGACGTTTTGCAATTCACTCAGAAATGGTGCCAAACTGTTGCAAACGATCCTCTGAAAGCTTTTTCGGTGGAAACAGATGGGTTTTTATCATGGGAAACAAAATTAGCCCACAACGTTTGAACAACTTTTTTTGAAAAAATCCCTAAGCCGCGCGGTCACAATTTCAGCAAAAATCTGACATTCTGCAATTCACTCAGAAATGGTGCCAAACTGTTGCAAACGATCCACTGAAAGCTTTTTCGGTGGAAATAGATTGGTTTTTATCATGGGAAACAGAATTAGCCCTCGATGTCTGAACACCTTTGTTTGAAAAAATCCCTAAGCCGCGCGGTCACAAAATCCCTAAGCGGTCACAATTTCAGCAAAAATCTGACGTTTTGCAATTCACTCAGAAATGGTGCCAAACTGTTGCAAACGATCCCCTGAAAGCTTTTTCGGTGGAAACAGATGGGTTTTTATCATGGGAAACAAAATTAGCCCACAACGTCTGAACAACTTTTTTTGAAAAAATCCCTAAGCCGCGCGGTCACAATTTCAGCAAAAATCTGACATTCTGCAATTCACTCAGAAATGGTGCCAAACTGTTGCAAACGATCGACTGAAAGCTTTTTCGGTGGAAATAGATGGGTTTTTTATCATGGGAAACAAATTTAGCCCTCGATGTCTGAACACCTTTTTTTGAAAAAATCCCTAAGCCGCGCGGTCACAATTTCAGCAAAAATCTGACGTTCTGTAATTCAGTCAGAAATGGTGCCAAACTGTTGCAAACGATCCACTGAAAGCTTTTTTGGTGGAAATAGATGGGTTTGTATCATAGGAAACAGAATTAGCCCTCGATGTCTGAACACCTTTGTTTGAAAAAATCCCTAAGCCGCGCGGTCACAAAATCCCTAAGCGGTCACAATTTCAGCAAAAATCTGACGTTTTGCAATTCACTCAGAAATGGTGCCAAACTGTTGCAAACGATCGACTGAAAGCTTTTTCGGTGAAAACAGATGGGTTTTTATCATGGGAAACAGAATTAGCCTTCGATGTCTGAACATCTTTTTTTGAAAAAATCCCTAAGCCGCGCGGTCACAATTTCAGCAAAAATCTGACGTTCTGCAATTCACTCAGAAATGGTGCCAAACTGTTGCAAACGATCGACTGAAAGCTTTTTCGGTGAAAACAGATCGGTTTTTATCATGGGAAACAGAATTAGCCCTCGATGTCTGAACACCTTTTTTTGAAAAAATCCCTAAGCCGCGCGGTCACAATTTCAGCAAAAAACTGACGTTCTGCAATTCACTCAGAAATGGTGCCAAACTGTTGCAAACGATCGACTGAAAGCTTTTTCGGTTGAAACAGATGGGTTTGTATCATGGGAAACAGAATTAGCTGTCGAGATCTGAACACCTTTTTTTGAAAAAAACCCTAATCCGCGCGGTCACAATTTCAGCAAAAATCTGACATTCTGCAATTCACTCAGAAATGGTGCCAAACTGTTGCAAACGATCGAATGAAAGCTTTTTCGGTGGAAACAGATGGGTTTTTATCATGGGAAACAGAATTAGCCCTCGATGTCTGAACACCTTTTTTTGACAAAATCCCTAAGCCGCGAGGTCACAATTTCAGCAAAAATCTGACATTCTGCAATTCACTCAGAAATGGTGCCAAACTGTTGCAAACTATCCCCTGAAAGCTTTTTCGGTGAAAACAGATGGGTTTTTATCATGGGAAACAGAATTAGCCCTCGATGTCTGAACCACTTTTTTTGAAAAAATCCCTAAGCCGCGCGGTCACAATTTCAGCAAAAATCTGACGTTCTGCAATTCACTCAGAAATGGTGCCAAACTGTTGCAAACGATCGACTGAAAGCTTTTTCGGTGAAAACAGATCGGTTTTTATCATGGGAAACAGAATTAGCCCTCCATGTCTGAACACCTTTTTTTGAAAAAATCCCTAAGCCGCGCGGTCACAATTTCAGCAAAAATCTGACATTCTGCAATTCACTCAGAAATGGTGCCAAACTGTTGCAAGCGATCGACTGAAAGCTTTTTCAGTGGAAACAGATTTTTTTTTATCATGGGAAACAGAATTAGCCCACAACGTCTGAACAACTTTTTTTGAAAAAATCCCTAAGCCGCGCGGTCACAATTTCAGCAAAAATCTGACGTTCTGTAATTCAGTCAGAAATGGTGCCAAACTGTTGCAAACGATCCACTGAAAGCTTTTTTGGTGGAAATAGATGGGTTTGTATCATAGGAAACAGAATTAGCCCTCGATGTCTGAACACCTTTGTTTGAAAAAATCCCTAAGCCGCGCGGTCACAAAATCCCTAAGCGGTCACAATTTCAGCAAAAATCTGACGTTTTGCAATTCACTCAGAAATGGTGCCAAACTGTTGCAAACGATCGACTGAAAGCTTTTTCGGTGGAAATAGATGGGTTTTTTATCATGGGAAACAAATTTAGCCCTCGATGTCTGAACACCTTTTTTTGAAAAAATCCCTAAGCCGCGCGGTCACAATTTCAGCAAAAATCTGACGTTCTGTAATTCAGTCAGAAATGGTGCCAAACTGTTGCAAACGATCCACTGAAAGCTTTTTTGGTGGAAATAGATGGGTTTGTATCATAGGAAACAGAATTAGCCCTCGATGTCTGAACACCTTTGTTTGAAAAAATCCCTAAGCCGCGCGGTCACAAAATCCCTAAGCGGTCACAATTTCAGCAAAAATCTGACGTTTTGCAATTCACTCAGAAATGGTGCCAAACTGTTGCAAACGATCGACTGAAAGCTTTTTCGGTGAAAACAGATGGGTTTTTATCATGGGAAACAGAATTAGCCTTCGATGTCTGAACATCTTTTTTTGAAAAAATCCCCAAGCCGCGCGGTCACAATTTCAGCAAAAATCTGACGTTCTGCAATTCACTCAGAAATGGTGCCAAACTGTTGCAAACGATCGACTGAAAGCTTTTTCGGTGAAAACAGATCGGTTTTTATCATGGGAAACAGAATTAGCCCTCGATGTCTGAACACCTTTTTTTGAAAAAATCCCTAAGCCGCGCGGTCACAATTTCAGCAAAAAACTGACGTTCTGCAATTCACTCAGAAATGGTGCCAAACTGTTGCAAACGATCGACTGAAAGCTTTTTCGGTTGAAACAGATGGGTTTGTATCATGGGAAACAGAATTAGCTGTCGACATCTGAACACCTTTTTTTGAAAAAAACCCTAAGCCGCGCGATCACAATTTCAGCAAAAATCTGACCTTCTGCAATTCATTGACAGATGGTGCCGAACTTTTGCAAAAGATCGACTGAAAGCTTTTTCGGTGAAAACAGATGGGTTTTTATCATGGGAAACAGAATTAGCCCTCGATGTCTGAACACCTTTTTTTGAAAAAATCCCTAATCCGCGCGGTCACAATTTCAGCAAAAATCTGACATTCTGCAATTCACTCAGAAATGGTGCCAAACTGTTGCAAACGATCGAATGAAAGCTTTTTCGGTGGAAACAGATGGGTTTTTATCATGGGAAACAGAATTAGCCCTCGATGTCTGAACACCTTTTTTTGACAAAATCCCTAAGCCGCGAGGTCACAATTTCAGCAAAAATCTGACATTCTGCAATTCACTCAGAAATGGTGCCAAACTGTTGCAAACGATCGACTGAAAGCTTTTTCGGTGAAAACAGATGGGTTTTTATCATGGGAAACAGAATTAGCCCTCGATGTCTGAACCACTTTTTTTGAAAAAATCCCTAAGCCGCGCGGTCACAATTTCAGCAAAAATCTGACGTTCTGCAATTCACTCAGAAATGGTGCCAAACTGTTGCAAACGATCGACTGAAAGCTTTTTCGGTGAAAACAGATCGGTTTTTATCATGGGAAACAGAATTAGCCCTCGATGTCTGAACACCTTTTTTTGAAAAAATCCCTAAGCCGCGCGGTCACAATTTCAGCAAAAATCTGACATTCTGCAATTCACTCAGAAATGGTGCCAAACTGTTGCAAGCGATCGACTGAAAGCTTTTTCAGTGGAAACAGATTTTTTTTTATCATGGGAAACAAAATTAGCCCACAACGTCTGAACAACTTTTTTTGAAAAAATCCCTAAGCCGCGCGGTCACAGTTTCAGCAAAAATCTGACATTCTGCAATTCACTCAGAAATGGAGCCAAACTGTTGCAAACGATCGACTGAAAGCTTTTTCGGTGGAAATAGATGGGTTTTTTATCATGGGAAACAAATTTAGCCCTCGATGTCTGAACACCTTTTTTTGAAAAAATCCCTAAGCCGCGCGGTCACAATTTCAGCAAAAATCTGACATTCTGCAATTCACTCAGAAATGGTAACAAACTGTTGCAAACGATCGACTGAAAGCTTTTTCGGTGGAAATAGATGGGTTTTTTATCATGGGAAACAAAATTAGCTCTCGATGTCTGAACACCTTTTTTTGAAAAAAATCCCTAAGCCGCGCGGTCACAATTTCAGCAAAAATCTGACGTTCTGCAATTCAGTCAGAAATGGTGCCAAACTGTTACAAACGATCCACTGAAAGCTTTTTTGGTGGAAATAGATGGGTTTGTATCATAGGAAACAGAATTAGCCCTCGATGTCTGAACACCTTTGTTTGAAAAAATCCCTAAGCCGCGCGGTCACAAAATCCCTAAGCGGTCACAATTTCAGCAAAAATCTGACGTTTTGCAATTCACTCAGAAATGGTGCCAAACTGTTGCAAACGATCCCCTGAAAGCTTTTTCGGTGGAAACAGATCGGTTTTTATCATGGGAAACAGAATTAGCCCTCGATGTCTGAACACCTTTTTTTGAAAAAATCCCTAAGCCGCGCGGTCACAATTTCAGCAAAAATCTGACATTCTGCAATTCACTCAGAAATGGTGCCAAACTGTTGCAAGCGATCGACTGAAAGCTTTTTCGGTGGAAACAGATGGGTTTTTATCATGGGAAACAGAATTAGCCCACAACGTCTGAACAACTTTTTTTGAAAAAATCCCTAAGCCGCGCGGTCACAATTTCAGCAAAAATCTGACATTCTGCAATTCACTCAGAAATGGTAACGAACTGTTGCAAACGATCGACTGAAAGCTTTTTCGGTGGAAATAGATGGGTTTTTTATCATGGGAAACAAAATTAGCCCTCGATGTCTGAACACCTTTTTTTGAAAAAAATCCCTAAGCCGCGCGGTCACAATTTCAGCAAAAATCTGACGTTCTGCAATTCACTCAGAAATGGTGCCAAACTGTTGCAAACGATCGACTGAAAGCTTTTTCGGTGGAAATAGATGGGTTTTTCATCATGGGAAACAAATTTAGCCCTCGATGTCTGAACACCTTTTTTTGAAAAAATCCCTAAGCCGCGCGGTCACAATTTCAGCAAAAATCTGACGTTCTGTAATTCAGTCAGAAATGGTGCCAAACTGTTGCAAACGATCCACTGAAAGCTTTTTTGGTGGAAATAGATGGGTTTGTATCATAGGAAACAGAATTAGCCCTCGATGTCTGAACACCTTTGTTTGAAAAAATCCCTAAGCCGCGCGGTCACAAAATCCCTAAGCGGTCACAATTTCAGCAAAATCTGACGTTTTGCAATTCACTCAGAAATGGTGCCAAACTGTTGCAAACGATCCCCTGAAAGCTTTTTCGGTGGAAACAGATGGGTTTTTATCATGGGAAACAAAATTAGCCCACAACGTCTGAACAACTTTTTTTGAAAAAATCCCTAAGCCGCGCGGTCACAATTTCAGCAAAAATCTGACATTCTGCAATTCACTCAGAAATGGTGCCAAACTGTTGCAAACGATCGACTGAAAGCTTTTTCGGTGGAAATAGATGGGTTTTTTATCATGGGAAACAAATTTAGCCCTCGATGTCTGAACACCTTTTTTTGAAAAATCCCTAAGCCGCGCGGTCACAATTTCAGCAAAAATCTGACGTTCTGTAATTCAGTCAGAAATGGTGCCAAACTGTTGCAAACGATCCACTGAAAGCTTTTTTGGTGGAAATAGATGGGTTTGTATCATAGGAAACAGAATTAGCCCTCGATGTCTGAACACCTTTGTTTGAAAAATCCCTAAGCCGCGCGGTCACAAAATCCCTAAGCGGTCACAATTTCAGCAAAAATCTGACGTTTTGCAATTCACTCAGAAATGGTGCCAAACTGTTGCAAACGATCGACTGAAAGCTTTTTCGGTGAAAACAGATGGGTTTTTATCATGGGAAACAGAATTAGCCTTCGATGTCTGAGCATCTTTTTTTGAAAAAATCCCTAAGCCGCGCGGTCACAATTTCAGCAAAAATCTGACGTTCTGCAATTCACTCAGAAATGGTGCCAAACTGTTGCAAACGATCGACTGAAAGCTTTTTCGGTGAAAACAGATCGGTTTTTATCATGGGAAACAGAATTAGCCCTCGATGTCTGAACACCTTTTTTTGAAAAAATCCCTAAGCCGCGCGGTCACAATTTCAGCAAAAAACTGACGTTCTGCAATTCACTCAGAAATGGTGCCAAACTGTTGTAAACGATCGACTGAAAGCTTTTTCGGTTGAAACAGATGGGTTTGTATCATGGGAAACAGAATTAGCTGTCGACATCTGAACACCTTTTTTTGAAAAAAACCCTAAGCCGCGCGATCACAATTTCAGCAAAAATCTGACCTTCTGCAATTCATTGAGAGATGGTGCCGAACTTTTGCAAAAGATCGACTGAAAGCTTTTTCGGTGAAAACAGATGGGTTTTTATCATGGGAAACAGAATTAGCCTTCGATGTCTGAACACCTTTTTTTGAAAAAATCCCTAATCCGCGCGGTCACAATTTCAGCAAAAATCTGACATTCTGCAATTCACTCAGAAATGGTGCCAAACTGTTGCAAACGATCGAATGAAAGCTTTTTCGGTGGAAACAGATGGGTTTTTATCATGGGAAACAGAATTAGCCCTCGATGTCTGAACACCTTTTTTTGACAAAATCCCTAAGCCGCGAGGTCACAATTTCAGCAAAAATCTGACATTCTGCAATTCACTCAGAAATGGTGCCAAACTGTTGCAAACTATCCCCTGAAAGCTTTTTCGGTGAAAACAGATGGGTTTTTATCATGGGAAACAGAATTAGCCCTCGATGTCTGAACCACTTTTTTTGAAAAAATCCCTAAGCCGCGCGGTCACAATTTCAGCAAAAATCTGACGTTCTGCAATTCACTCAGAAATGGTGCCAAACTGTTGCAAACGATCGACTGAAAGCTTTTTCGGTGAAAACAGATCGGTTTTTATCATGGGAAACAGAATTAGCCCTCCATGTCTGAACACCTTTTTTTGAAAAAATCCCTAAGCCGCGCGGTCACAATTTCAGCAAAAATCTGACATTCTGCAATTCACTCAGAAATGGTGCCAAACTGTTGCAAGCGATCGACTGAAAGCTTTTTCAGTGGAAACAGATTTTTTTTTATCATGGGAAACAGAATTAGCCCACAACGTCTGAACAACTTTTTTTGAAAAAATCCCTAAGCCGCGCGGTCACAATTTCAGCAAAAATCTGACGTTCTGTAATTCAGTCAGAAATGGTGCCAAACTGTTGCAAACGATCCACTGAAAGCTTTTTTGGTGGAAATAGATGGGTTTGTATCATAGGAAACAGAATTAGCCCTCGATGTCTGAACACCTTTGTTTGAAAAAATCCCTAAGCCGCGCGGTCACAAAATCCCTAAGCGGTCACAATTTCAGCAAAAATCTGACGTTTTGCAATTCACTCAGAAATGGTGCCAAACTGTTGCAAACGATCGACTGAAAGCTTTTTCGGTGGAAATAGATGGGTTTTTTATCATGGGAAACAAATTTAGCCCTCGATGTCTGAACACCTTTTTTTGAAAAAATCCCTAAGCCGCGCGGTCACAATTTCAGCAAAAATCTGACGTTCTGTAATTCAGTCAGAAATGGTGCCAAACTGTTGCAAACGATTCACTGAAAGCTTTTTTGGTGGAAATAGATGGGTTTGTATCATAGGAAACAGAATTAGCCCTCGATGTCTGAACACCTTTGTTTGAAAAAATCCCTAAGCCGCGCGGTCACAAAATCCCTAAGCGGTCACAATTTCAGCAAAAATCTGACGTTTTGCAATTCACTCAGAAATGGTGCCAAACTGTTGCAAACGATCCCCTGAAAGCTTTTTCGGTGGAAACAGATCGGTTTTTATCATGGGAAACAGAATTAGCCCTCGATGTCTGAACACCTTTTTTTGAAAAAATCCCTAAGCCGCGCGGTCACAATTTCAGCAAAAATCTGACATTCTGCAATTCACTCAGAAATGGTGCCAAACTGTTGCAAGCGATCGACTGAAAGCTTTTTCGGTGGAAACAGATGGGTTTTTATCATGGGAAACATGAATTAGCCCACAACGTCTGAACAACTTTTTTTGAAAAAATCCCTAAGCCGCGCGGTCACAATTTCAGCAAAAATCTGACATTCTGCAATTCACTCAGAAATGGTAACGAACTGTTGCAAACGATCGACTGAAAGCTTTTTCGGTGGAAATAGATGGGTTTTTTATCATGGGAAACAAAATTAGCCCTCGATGTCTGAACACCTTTTTTTGAAAAAAATCCCTAAGCCGCGCGGTCACAATTTCAGCAAAAATCTGACGTTCTGCAATTCACTCAGAAATGGTGCCAAACTGTTGCAAACGATCCCATGAAAGCTTTTTCGGTTGAAACAGATGGGTTTGTATCATGGGAAACAGAATTAGCTGTCGACATCTGAACACCTTTTTTTGAAAAAATCCCTAAGCCGCGAGGTCACAATTTCAGCAAAAATCTGACATTCTGCAATTCACTCAGAAATGGTGCCAAACTGTTGCAAACGATCGACTGAAAGCTTTTTCGGTGGAAACAGATGGGTTTTTATCATGGGAAACAGAATTAGCCCTCGATGTCTGAACACCTTTTTTTGAAAAAATCCCTAAGCCGCGAGGTCACAATTTCAGCAAAAATCTGATATTCTGCAATTCACTCAGAAATGGTGCCAAACTGTTGCAAACGATCGACTGAAAGCTTTTTCGGTGAAAACAGATGGGTTTTTATCATGGGAAACAGAATTAGCCCTCGATGTCTGAACACCTTTTTTTGAAAAAATCCCTAAGCCGCGCGGTCACAATTTCAGCAAAAATCTGACGTTCTGCAATTCACTCAGAAATGGTGCCAAACTGTTGCAAACGATCGACTGAAAGCTTTTTCGGTGAAAACAGATCGGTTTTTATCATGGGAAACAGAATTAGCCCTCGATGTCTGAACACCTTTTTTTGAAAAAATCCCTAAGCCGCACGGTCACAATTTCAGCAAAAAACTGACGTTCTGCAATTCACTCAGAAATGGTGCCAAACTGTTGCAAACGATCGACTGAAAGCTTTTTTGGTGGAAATAGATTGGTTTGTATCATAGGAAACAGAATTAGCCCTCGATGTCTGAAGACGTTTTTTTGAAAAAATCCCTAAGCCGCGCGGTCACAATTTCAGCAAAAATCTGACGTTTTGCAATTCACTCAGAAATGGTGCCAAACTGTTGCAAACGATCCCCTGAAAGCTTTTTCGGTGGAAACAGATGGGTTTTTATCATGGGAAACAAAATTAGCCCTCGACGTCTTAGCAACTTTTTTTGAAAAAATCCCCAAGCCGCGCGGTCACAATTTCAGCAAAAATCTGACATTCTGCAATTCACTCAGAAATGGTGCCAAACTGTTGCAAGCGATCGACTGAAAGCTTTTTCGGTGGAAACAGATGGGTTTTTATCATTGGAAACAGAATTAGCCCACAACGTCTGAACAACTTTTTTTGAAAAAATCCCTAAGCCGCGCGGTCACAATTTCAGCAAAAATCTGACATTCTGCAATTCACTCAGAAATGGTAACAAACTGTTGCAAACGATCGACTGAAAGCTTTTTCGGTGGAAATAAATGGGTTTTTTATCATGGGAAACAAAATTAGCTCTCGATGTCTGAACACCTTTTTTTGAAAAAAATCCCTAAGCCGCGCGGTCACAATTTCAGCAAAAATCTGACGTTCTGCAATTCACTCAGAAATGGTGCCAAACTGTTGCAAACGATCCCATGAAAGCTTTTTCGGTTGAAACAGATCGGATTTTATCATGGGAAACAGAATTAGCCCTCGATGTCTGAACACCTTTTTTTGAAAAAATCCCTAAGCCGCGCGGTCACAATTTCAGCAAAAAAATGACGTTCTGCAATTCACTCAGAAATGGTGCCAAACTGTTGCAAACGATCGACTGAAAGCTTTTTTGGTGGAAATAGATTGGTTTGTATCATAGGAAACAGAATTAGCCCTCGATGTCTGAACACCTTTTTTTGAAAAAATCCCTAAGCCGCGCGGTCACAATTTCAGCAAAAATCTGACGTTTTGCAATTCAATCAAAAATGGTGCCAAACTGTTGCAAACGATCCCCTGAAAGCTTTTTCGGTGGAAACAGATGGGTTTTTATCATGGGAAACAAAATTAGCCCTCGACGTCTAAGCAACTTTTTTTGAAAAAATCCCCAAGCCGCGCGGTCACAATTTCAGCAAAAATCTGACATTCTGCAATTTACTCAGAAATGGTGCCAAACTGTTGCAAGCGATCGACTGAAAGCTTTTTCGGTGGAAACAGATGGGTTTTTATCATGGGAAACAGAATTAACCCACAACGTCTGAACAACTTTTTTTGAAAAAATCCCTAAGCCGCGCGGTCACAATTTCAGCAAAAATCTGACATTCTGCAATTCACTCAGAAATGGTGCCAAACTGTTGCAAACGATCGACTGAAAGCTTTTTCGGTGGAAATAGATGGGTTTTTTATCATGGGAAACAGAATTAGCCCTCGATGTCTGAACACCTTTTTTTGAAAAAATCCCTAAGCCGCGCGGTCACAATTTCAGCAAAAATCTGACGTTCTGCAATTCAGTCAGAAATGGTGCCAAACTGTTGCAAACGATCCCATGAAAGCTTTTTCGGTTGAAACAGATGGGTTTGTATCATGGGAAACAGAATTAACCCTCGATGTCTGAACACCTTTTTTTGAAAAAATCCCTAAGCCGCGCGGTCACAATTTCAGCAAAAATCTGACGTTCTGCAATTCACTCAGAAATGGTGCCGAACTTTTGCAAACGATTCCCTGAAAGCTTTTTCGGTGGAAACAGATGGGTTTTTATCATGGGAAACAGAATTAGCCCTCGATGTGTGAACACCTTTTTTGGAAAAAATCCCTAAGCCGCGCGATCACAATTTCATAAAAAATCTGACGTTCTGCAATTCACTCAGAAATGGTGCCAAACTGTTGCAAACGATCGACTGAAAACTTTTTTAGTGGAAACAGATGGGTTTTTATCATGGGAAACAAAATTAGCCCTCAACGTCTGAACAACTTTTTTTGAAAAAATCCCCAAGCCGCGCGGTCACAATGTCAGCAAAAATCTGACATTCTGCAATTCACTCAGAAATGGTGCCAAACTGTTGCAAATGATCGACTGAAAGCTTTTTCGGTGGAAACAGATGGGTTTTTATCATGGGAAACAGAATTAGCCCACAACGTCTGAACCACTTTTTTTGAAAAAATCCCTAAGCCGCGCGGTCACAATTTCAGCAAAAATCTGACGTTCTGGAATTCATTCAGAAATGGTGCCAAACTGTTGCAAACGATCGACTGAAAGCTTTTTCGGTGGAAACAGATGGGTTTGTATCATGGGAAACAGAATTAGCCCTCGATGTCTAAACAACTTTTTTTGAAAAAATCCCTAAGCCGCGCGGTCACAATTTCAACAAAAATCTGACGTTTTGCAATTCACTCAGAAATGGTGCCAAACTGTTGCAAACGATCCCCTGAAAGCTTTTTCGGTGGAAACAGATGGGTTTTTATCATGGGAAACAAAATTAGCCCTCGACGTCTGAGCAAATTTTTTTGAAAAAATCCCCAAGCCGCGCGGTCACAATTTCAGCAAAAATCTGACGTTCTGCAATTCACTCAGAAATGGTGCCAAACTGTTGCAAACGATCCCCTGAAAGCTTTTTCGGTGAAAACAAATCGGTTTTTATCATGGGAAACAGAATTAGCCCTCGATGTCTGAACACCTTTTATTGAAAAAATCCCCAAGCCGCGCGGTCACAATTTCAGCAAAAATCTGACGTTTTGCAATTCACTCAGAAATGGTGCCAAACTGTTGCAAACGATCGACTGAAAGCTTTTTTGGTGGAAATAGATTGGTTTGTATCATAGGAAACAGAATTAGCCCTCGATGTCTGAACACCTTTTTTTTGAAAAAATCCCTAAGCCGCGCGGTCACAATTTCAGCAAAAATCTGACGTTTTGCAATTCACTCAGAAATGGTGCCAAACTGTTGCAAACGATCCCCTGAAAGCTTTTTCGGTGGAAAGAGATGGGTTTTTATCATGGGAAACAAAATTAGCCCTCGACGTCTAAGCAACTTTTTTTGAAAAAATCCCCAAGCCGCGCGGTCACAATTTCAGCAAAAATCTGACATTCTGCAATTCACTCAGAAATGGTGCCAAACTGTTGCAAACGATCGACTGAAAGCTTTTTTTGTGGAAATATTGGGTTTTTTATAATGGGAAACAAAATTAGCCCTCGATGTCTGAACACCTTTTTTTGAAAAAATCCCTAAGCCGCGCGGTCACAATTTCCACAAAAATCTGACGTTCTGCAATACAGTCAGAAATGGTGCCAAACTGTTGCAAACGATCCCATGAAAGCTTTTTCGGTTGAAACAGATGGGTTTGTATCATGGGAAAGAGAATTAGCTGTCGACATCTGAACACCTTTTTTTGAAAAAAACCCTAAGCCGCGCGATCACAATTTCAGCAAAAATCTGACGTTCTGCAATTCACTCAGAAATGGTGCCAAACTGTTGCAAACGATCGACTGAAAGCTTTTTTGGTGGAATCAGATGGGTTTTTATCATGGGAAACAGAATAAGCCCTCGATGTCTGAACACCTTTTTTTGAAAAAATCCCTAAGCCGCGCGGTCACAATTTCAGCAAAAATCTGACGTTCTGGAATTCATTCAGAAATGGTGCCAAACTGTTGCAAACGATCGACTGAAAGCTTTTTCGGTGGAAACAGATGGGTTTGTATCATGGGAAACAGAATTAGCCCTCGATGTCTAAACAACCTTTTTTGAAAAAATCCCTAAGCCGCGTGGTCACAATTTCAGCAAAAATCTGACGTTTTGCAATTCACTCAGAAATGGTGCCAAACTGTTGCAAACGATCCCCTGAAAGCTTTTAGGTGGAAACAGATGGGTTTGTATCATGGGAAACAGAATTAGCCCTCGACGTCTGAGCAAATTTTTTTGAAAAAATCCCCAAGCCGCGCGGTCACAATTTCAACAAAAATCTGACATTCTGCAATTCACTCAGAAATGGTGCCAAACTGTTGCAAACGATCCCCTGAAAGCTTTTTCGGTGGAAACAGATGGGTTTTTATCATGGGAAACAAAATTAGCCCTCGACGTCTGAGCAAATTTTTTTGAAAAAATCCCCAAGCCGCGCTGTCACAATTTCAGCAAAAATCTGACATTCTGCAATTCACTCAGAAATGGTGCCAAACTGTTGCAAACGATCGACTGAAAGCTTTTTCGGTGGAAATAGATGGGTTTTTATCATGGGAAACAAAATTAGCCCTCGATGTCTGAACACCTCTTTTTGGAAAAATCCCTAAAGCCGCGCGGTCACAATTTCAGCAAAAATCTGACGTTCTGCAATTCAGTCAGAAATGGTGCCAAACTGTTGCAAACGATCGACTGAAAGCTTTTTCGGTGAAAACAGATGGGTTTTTATCATGGGAAACAGAATTAGCCCGCGATGTCTGAACACCTTTTTCTGAAAAAATCCCTAAGCCGCGCGGTCACAATTTCAGCAAAAATCTGACATTCTGCAATTCACTCAGAAATGGTGCCAAACTGTTGCAAACGATCGACTGAAAGCTTTTTCGGTGAAAACAGATGGGTTTTTATCATGGGAAACAGAATTAGCCCTCGATGTCTGAACACCTTTTTTTGAAAAAATCCCTAAGCCGCGCGGTCACAATTTCAGCAAAAATCTGACATTCTGCAATTCACTCAGAAATGGTGCCAAACTGTTGCAAACGATCGACTGAAAGCTTTTTCGGTGGAAATAGATGGGTTTTTTATCATGGGAAACAAAATTAGCCCTCGATGTCTGAACACCTTTTTTTGAAAAAATCCCTAAGCCGCGCGGTCACAATTTCCACAAAAATCTGACGTTCTGCAATACAGTCAGAAATGGTGCCAAACTGTTGCAAACGATCCCATGAAAGCTTTTTCGGTTGAAACAGATGGGTTTGTATCATGGGAAACAGAATTAGCTCTCGACATCTGAACAACTTTTTTTGAAAAAATCCCTAAGCCGCGCGGTCACAATTTCAGCAAAAATCTGACGTTTTGCAATTCACTCAGAAATGGTGCCAAACTGTTGCAAACGATCCCCTGAAAGCTTTTTCGGTGGAAACAGATGGGTTTTTATCATGGGAAACAAAATTAGCCCTCGACGTCTGAGCAAATTTTTTTCAAAAAATCCCCAAGCCGCGCGGTCACAATTTCAGCAAAAATCTGACATTCTGCAATTCACTCAGAAATGGTGCCAAACTGTTGCAAACGATCGACTGAAAGCTTTTTCGGTGGAAATAGATGGGTTTTTATCATGGGAAACAAAATTAGCCCTCGATGTCTGAACACCTCTTTTTGGAAAAATCCCTAAAGCCGCGCGGTCACAATTTCAGCAAAAATCTGACGTTCTGCAATTCAGTCAGAAATGGTGCCAAACTGCTGCAAACGATCCCATGTAAGCTTTTTCGGTTGAAACAGATGGGTTTGTATCATGGGAAACAGAATTAGCTGTCGACATCTGAACACCTTTTTTTGAAAAAAACCCTAAGCCGCGCGGTCACAATTTCCACAAAAATCTGACGTTCTGCAATACAGTCAGAAATGGTGCCAAACTGTTGCAATCGATCCCATGAAAGCTTTTTCGGTTGAAACAGATGGGTTTGTATCATGGGAAACAGAATTAGCTGTCGACATCTGAACACCTTTTTTTGAAAAAAACCCAAAGCCGCGCGATCACAATTTCAGCAAAAATCTGACGTTCTGCAATTCACTCAGAAATGGTGCCAAACTGTTGCAAACGATCGACTGAAAGCTTTTTCGGTGGAAACAGATGGGTTTGTATCATGGGAAACAGAATTAGCCCTCGATGTCTAAACAACCTTTTTTGAAAAAATCCCTAAGCCGCGCGGTCACAATTTCAGCAAAAATCTGACGTTTTGCAATTCACTCAGAAATGGTGCCAAACTTTTGCAAACGATCCCCTGAAAGCTTTTTCGGTGGAAACAGATGGGTTTGTATCATGGGAAACAGAATTAGCTCTCGACATCTGAACAACTTTTTTTGAAAAAATCCCTAAGCCGCGCGGTCACAATTTCAGCAAAAATCTGACGTTTTGCAATTCACTCAGAAATGGTGCCAAACTGTTGCAAACGATCCCCTGAAAGCTTTTTCGGTGGAAACAGATGGGTTTTTATCATGGGAAACAAAATTAGCCCTCGACGTCTGAGCAAATTTTTTTGAAAAAATCCCCAAGCAAAGCGGTCACAATTTCAGCAAAAATCTGACATTCTGCAATTCACTCAGAAATGGTGCCAAACTGTTGCAAACGATCGACTGAAAGCTTTTTCGGTGGAAATAGATGGGTTTTTATCATGGGAAACAAAATTAGCCCTCGATGTCTGAACACCTCTTTTTGGAAAAATCCCTAAAGCCGCGCGGTCACAATTTCAGCAAAAATCTGACGTTCTGCAATTCAGTCAGAAATGGTGCCAAACTGCTGCAAACGATCCTATGTAAGCTTTTTCGGTGGAAACAGATGGGTTTGTATCATGGGAAACAGAATTAGCTCTCGACATCTGAACAACTTTTTTTGAAAAAATCCCTAAGCCGCGCGGTCACAATTTCAGCAAAAATCTGACGTTTTGCAATTCACTCAGAAATGGTGCCAAACTGTTGCAAACGATCCCCTGAAAGCTTTTTCCGTGGAAACAGATGGGTTTGTATCATGGGAAACAGAATTAGCTCTCGACATCTGAACAACTTTTTTTGAAAAAATCCCTAAGCCGCGCGGTCACAATTTCAGCAAAAATCTGACGTTTTGCAATTCACTCAGAAATGGTGCCAAACTGTTGCAAACGATCCCCTGAAAGCTTTTTCGGTGGAAACAGATGGGTTTTTATCATGGGAAACAAAATTAGCCCTCGACGTCTGAGCAAATTTTTTTGAAAAAATCCCCAAGCAAAGCGGTCACAATTTCAGCAAAAATCTGACATTCTGCAATTCACTCAGAAATGGTGCCAAACTGTTGCAAACGATCGACTGAAAGCTTTTTCGGTGGAAATAGATGGGTTTTTATCATGGGAAACAAAATTAGCCCTCGATGTCTGAACACCTCTTTTTGGAAAAATCCCTAAAGCCGCGCGGTCACAATTTCAGCAAAAATCTGACGTTCTGCAATTCAGTCAGAAATGGTGCCAAACTGCTGCAAACGATCCTATGTAAGCTTTTTCGGTTGAAACAGATGGGTTTGTATCATGGGAAACAGAATTAGCTGTCGACATCTGAACACCTTTTTTTGAAAAAAACCCTAAGCCGCGCGATCACAATTTCAGCAAAAATCTGACGTTCTGCAATTCACTCAGAAATGGTGCCAAACTGTTGCAAACGATCGACTGAAAGCTTTTTTGGTGGAATCAGATGGGTTTTTATCATGGGAAACAGAATAAGCCCTCGATGTCTGAACACCTTTTTTTGAAAAAATCCCTAAGCCGCACGGTCACAATTTCAGCAAAAATCTGACGTTTTGCAATTCATTCAGAAATGGTGCCAAACTGTTGCAAACGATCGACTGAAAGCTTTTTCGGTGGAAACAGATGGGTTTGTATCATGGGAAACAGAATTAGCCCTCGACGTCTGAGCAAATTTTTTTGAAAAAATCCCAAAGCCGCGCGGTCACAATTTCAACAAAAATCTGACATTCTGCAATTCACTCAGAAATGGTGCCAAACTGTTGCAAACGATCGACTGAAAGCTTTTTCGGTGGAAACAGATGGGTTTTTATCATGGGAAACAAAATTAGCCCTCGATGTCTGAACACCTCTTTTTGGAAAAATCCCTAAAGCCGCGCGGTCACAATTTCAGCAAAAATCTGACGTTCTGCAATTCAGTCAGAAATGGTGCCAAACTGTTGCAAACGATCCCATGTAAGCTTTTTCGGTTGAAACAGATGGGTTTGTATCATGGGAAACAGAATTAGCTGTCGACATCTGAACACCTTTTTTTGAAAAAAACCCTAAGCCGCGCGATCACAATTTCAGCAAAAATCTGACGTTCTGGAATTCATTCAGAAATGGTGCCAAACTGTTGCAAACGATCGACTGAAAGCTTTTTCGGTGGAAACAGATGGGTTTGTATCATGGGAAACAGAATTAGCCCTCGATGTCTAAACAACTTTTTTTGAAAAAATCCCTAAGCCGCGCGGTCACAATTTCAGCAAAAATCTGACGTTTTGCAATTCACTCAGAAATGGTGCCAAACTGTTGCAAACGATCCCATGAAAGCTTTTTCGGTTGAAACAGATGGGTTTGTATCATGGGAAACAGAATTAGCTGTCGACATCTGAACACCTTTTTTTGAAAAAAACCCTAAGCCGCGCGATCACAATTTCAGCAAAAATCTGACGTTCTGCAATTCACTCAGAAATGGTGCCAAACTGTTGCAAACGATCGACTGAAAGCTTTTTTGGTGGAATCAGATGGGTTTTTATCATGGGAAACAGAATAAGCCCTCGATGTCTGAACACCTTTTTTTGAAAAAATCCCTAAGCCGCGCGGTCACAATTTCAGCAAAAATCTGACATTCTGGAATTCATTCAGAAATAGTGCCAAACTGTTGCAAACGATCGACTGAAAGCTTTTTCGGTGGAAACAGATGGGTTTGTATCATGGGAAACAGAATTAGCCCTCGATGTCTAAACAACTTTTTTTGAAAAAATCCCTAAGCCGCGCGGTCACAATTTCAGCAAAAATCTGACGTTTTGCAATTCACTCAGAAATGGTGCCAAAGTGTTGCAAACGATCCCCTGAAAGCTTTTTCGGTGGAAACAGATGGGTTTGTATCATGGGAAACAGAATTAGCTCTCGACATCTGAACAACTTTTTTTGAAAAAATCCCTAAGCCGCGCGGTCACAATTTCAGCAAAAATCTGACGTTCTGCAATTCACTCAGAAATGGTGCCAAACTGTTGCAAACGATCCCCTGAAAGCTTTTTCGGTGGAAACAGATGGGTTTTTATCATGGGAAACAAAATTAGCCCTCGACGTCTGAGCAAATTTTTTTGAAAAAATCCCCAAGCCGCGCGGTCACAATTTCAGCAAAAATCTGACATTCTGCAATTCACTCAGAAATGGTGCCAAACTGTTGCAAACGATCGACTGAAAGCTTTTTCGGTGGAAATAGATGGGTTTTTATCATGGGAAACAGAATTAGCCCTCGATGTCTAAACAACTTTTTTTGAAAAAATCCCTAAGCCGCGCGGTCACAATTTCAGCAAAAATCTGACGTTTTGCAATTCACTCAGAAATGGTGCCAAACTGTTGCAAACGATCCCATGAAAGCTTTTTCGGTTGAAAAAGATGGGTTTGTATCATGGGAAACAGAATTAGCTGTCGACATCTGAACACCTTTTTTTGAAAAAAACCCTAAGCCGCGCGATCACAATTTCAGCAAAAATCTGACGTTCTGCAATTCACTCAGAAATGGTGCCAAACTGTTGCAAACGATCGACTGAAAGCTTTTTTGGTGGAATCAGATGGGTTTTTATCATGGGAAACAGAATAAGCCCTCGATGTCTGAACACCTTTTTTTGAAAAAATCCCTAAGCCGCGCGGTCACAATTTCAGCAAAAATCTGACATTCTGGAATTCACTCAGAAATGGTGCCAAACTGTTGCAAACGATCGACTGAAAGCTTTTTCGGTGGAAACAGATGGGTTTGTATCATGGGAAACAGAATTAGCCCTCGACGTCTAAACAACTTTTTTTGAAAAAATCCCTAAGCCGCGCGGTCACAATTTCTGCAAAAATCTGACGTTCTGCAATTCACTCAGAAATGGTGCCAAACTGTTGCAAACGATCCCCTGAAAGCTTTTTCGGTGGAAACAGATGGGTTTTTATCATGGGAAACAAAATTAGCCCTCGACGTCTGAGCAAATTTTTTTGAAAAAATCCCCAAGCCGCGCGGTCACAATTTCAGCAAAAATCTGACATTCTGCAATTCACTCAGAAATGGTGCCAAACTGTTGCAAACGATCGACTGAAAGCTTTTTCGGTGGAAATAGATGGGTTTTTATCATGGGAAACAAAATTAGCCCTCGATGTCTGAACACCTCTTTTTGGAAAAATCCCTAAAGCCGCGCGGTCACAATTTCAGCAAAAATCTGACGTTCTGCAATTCAGTCAGAAATGGTGCCAAACTGCTGCAAACGATCCCATGTAAGCTTTTTCGGTTGAAACAGATGGGTTTGTATCATGGGAAACAGAATTAGCTGTCGACATCTGAACACCGTTTTTTGAAAAAAAAACCCTAAGCCGCGCGATCACAATTTCAGCAAAAATCTGACGTTCTGCAATTCACTGTGAGATGGTGCCGAACTTTTGCAAACGATCGACTGAAAGCTTTTTCGGTGAAAACAGATGGGTTTTTATCATGGGAAACAGAATTAGCCCGCGATGTCTGAACACCTTTTTCTGAAAAAATCCCTAAGCCGCGCGGTCACAATTTCAGCAAAAATCTGACATTCTGCAATTCACTCAGAAATGGTGCCAAACTGTTGCAAACGATCGACTGAAAGCTTTTTCGGTGAAAACAGATGGGTTTGTATCATGGGAAACAGAATTAGCCCTCGATGTCTGAACACCTTTTTTTGAAAAAATCCCTAAGCCGCGCGGTCACAATTTGAGCAAAAATCTGACGTTTTGCAATTCACTCAGAAATGGTGCCAAACTGTTGCAAACGATCGACTGAAAGCTTTTTTGGTGGAAATAGATTGGTTTGTATCATAGGAAACAGAATTAGCCCTCGATGTCTGAACACTTTTTTTTGAAAAAATCCCTAAGCCGCGCGGTCACAATTTCAGCAAAAATCTGACATTCTGCAATTCACTCAGAAATGGTGCCAAACTGTTGCAAACGATCGACTGAAAGCTTTTTCGGTGGAAATAGATGGGTTTTTTATCATGGGAAACAAAATTAGCCCTCGATGTCTGAACACCTTTTTTTGAAAAAATCCCTAAGCCGCGCGGTCACAATTTCCACAAAAATCTGACGTTCTGCAATACAGTCAGAAATGGTGCCAAACTGTTGCAAACGATCCCATGAAAGCTTTTTCGGTTGAAACAGATGGGTTTGTATCATGGGAAACAGAATTAGCTGTCGACATCTGAACACCTTTTTTTGAAAAAAACCCTAAGCCGCGCGATCACAATTTCAGCAAAAATCTGACGTTCTGCAATTCACTCAGAAATGGTGCCAAACTGTTGCAAACGATCGACTGAAAGCTTTTTTGGTGGAATCAGATGGGTTTTTATCATGGCAAACAGAATAAGCCCTCGATGTCTGAACACCTTTTTTTGAAAAAATCCCTAAGCCGCGCGGTCACAATTTCAGCAAAAATCTGACATTCTGGAATTCATTCAGAAATGGTGCCAAACTGTTGCAAACGATCGACTGAAAGCTTTTTCGGTGGAAACAGATGGGTTTGTATCATGGGAAACAGAATTAGCCCTCGATGTCTAAACAACTTTTTTTGAAAAAATCCCTAAGCCGCGCGGTCACAATTTCAGCAAAAATCTGACGTTTTGCAATTCACTCAGAAATGGTGCCAAACTGTTGCAAACGATCCCCTGAAAGCTTTTTCGGTGGAAACAGATGGGTTTGTATCATGGGAAACAGAATTAGCTCTCGACATCTGAACACCTTTTTTTGAAAAAATCCCTAAGCCGCGCGGTCACAATTTCAGCAAAAATCTGACGTTCTGCAATTCACTCAGAAATGGTGCCAAACTGTTGCAAACGATCCCCTGAAAGCTTTTTCGGTGGAAACAGATGGGTTTTTATCATGGGAAACAAAATTAGCCCTCGACGTCTGAGCAAATTTTTTTGAAAAAATCCCCAAGCCGCGCGGTCACAATTTCAGCAAAAATCTGACATTCTGCAATTCACTCAGAAATGGTGCCAAACTGTTGCAAACGATCGACTGAAAGCTTTTTCGGTGGAAATAGATGGGTTTTTATCATGGGAAACAAAATTAGCCCTCGATGTCTGAACACCTCTTTTTGGAAAAATCCCTAAAGCCGCGCGGTCACAATTTCAGCAAAAATCTGACGTTCTGCAATTCAGTCAGAAATGGTGCCAAACTGCTGCAAACGATCCCATGTAAGCTTTTTCGGTTGAAACAGATGGGTTTGTATCATGGGAAACAGAATTAGCTGTCGACATCTGAACACCGTTTTTTGAAAAAAACCCTAAGCCGCGCGATCACAATTTCAGCAAAAATCTGACGTTCTGCAATTCACTGTGAGATGGTGCCGAACTTTTGCAAACGATCGACTGAAAGCTTTTTCGGTGAAAACAGATGGGTTTTTATCATGGGAAACAGAATTAGCCCGCGATGTCTGAACACCTTTTTCTGAAAAAATCCCTAAGCCGCGCGGTCACAATTTCAGCAAAAATCTGACATTCTGCAATTCACTCAGAAATGGTGCCAAACTGTTGCAAACGATCGACTGAAAGCTTTTTCGGTGAAAACAGATGGGTTTGTATCATGGGAAACAGAATTAGCCCTCGATGTCTGAACACCTTTTTTTGAAAAATTCCCAAGCCGCGCGGTCACAATTTCAGCAAAAATCTGACGTTTTGCAATTCACTCAGAAATGGTGCCAAACTGTTGCAAACGATCGACTGAAAGCTTTTTTGGTGGAAATAGATTGGTTTGTATCATAGGAAACAGAATTAGCCCTCGATGTCTGAACACTTTTTTTTGAAAAAATCCCTAAGCCGCGCGGTCACAATTTCAGCAAAAATCTGACGTTTTGCAATTCACTCAGAAATGGTGCCAAACTGTTGCAAACGATCGACTGAAAGCTTTTTTGGTGGAAACAGATGGGTTTTTATCATGGGAAACAAAATTAGCCCTCGACGTCTGAACACCTTTTTTTGAAAAAATCCCCAAGCCGCGCGGTCACAATTTCAGCAAAAATCTGACATTCTGCAATTCACTCAGAAATGGTGCCAAACTGTTGCAAACGATCGACTGAAAGCTTTTTCGGTGGAAACAGATGGGTTTGTATCATGGGAAACAGAATTAGATGTCGACATCTGAACACCTTTTTTTGAAAAAAACCCTAAGCCGCGCGGTCACAATTTCAGCAAAAATCTGACGTTCTGCAATTCAGTCAGAAATGGTGCCAAACTGTTGCAAACGATCCCATGTAAGCTTTTTCGGTTGAAACAGATGGGTTTTTATCATGGGAAACAGAATTAGCCCTCGATGTGTGAACACCTTTTTTTGAAAAAATCCCTAAGCCGCGCGATCACAATTTCATAAAAAATCTGACGTTCTGCAATTCACTCAGAAATGGTGCCAAACTGTTGCAAACGATCGACTGAAAACTTTTTTGGTGGAAACAGATGGGTTTTTATCATGGGAAACAAAATTAGCCCTCAACGTCTGAGCAACTTTTTTTGAAAAAATCCCCAAGCCGCGCGGTCACAATTTCAGCAAAAATCTGACATTCTGCAATTCACTCAGAAATGGTGCCAAACTGTTGCAAATGATCGACTGAAAGCTTTTTCGTTGGAAACAGATGGGTTTTTATCATGGGAAACAGAATTAGCCCACAACGTCTGAACCACTTTTTTTGAAAAAATCCCTAAGCCGCGTGGTCACAATTTCAGCAAAAATCTGACGTTCTGGAATTCATTCAGAAATGCTGCCAAACTGCTGCAAACGATCGACTGAAAGCTTTTTCGGTGGAAACAGATGGGTTTGTATCATGGGAAACAGAATTAGCCCTCGATGTCTAAACAACTTTTTTTGAAAAAATCCCTAAGCCGCGCGGTCACAATTTCAGCAAAAATCTGACGTTTTGCAATTCACTCAGAAATGGTGCCAAACTGTTGCAAACGATCCCCTGAAAGCTTTTTTGGTGGAAACAGATGGGTTTGTATCATGGGAAACAGAATTAGCTCTCGACATCTGAACAACTTTTTTTGAAAAAATCCCTAAGCCGCGCGGTCACAATTTCAGCAAAAATCTGACGTTTTGCAATTCACTCAGAAATGGTGCCAAACTGTTGCAAACGACCCCCTGAAAGCTTTTTCGGTGGAAACAGATGGGTTTTTATCATGGGAAACAAAATTAGCCCTCGACGTCTGAGCAATTTTTTTTGAAAAAATCCCCAAGCCGCGCGGTCACAATTTCAGCAAAAATCTGACATTCTGCAATTCACTCAGAAATGGTGCCAAACTGTTGCAAACGATCGACTGAAAGCTTTTTCGGTGGAAATAGATGGGTTTTTATCAGGGGAAACAAAATTAGCCCTCGATGTCTGAACACCTCTTTTTGGAAAAATCCCTAAAGCCGCGCGGTCACAATTTCAGCAAAAATCTGACGTTCTGCAATTCAGTCAGAAATGGTGCCAAACTGTTGCAAACGATCCCATGTAAGCTTTTTCGGTTGAAACAGATGGGTTTGTATCATGGGAAACAGAATTAGATGTCGACATCTGAACACCTTTTTTTGAAAAAAACCCTAAGCCGCGCGGTCACAATTTCAGCAAAAATCTGACGTTCTGCAATTCACTGAGAGATGGTGCCGAACTTTTGCAAACGATCGACTGAAAGCTTTTTCGGTGAAAACAGATGGGTTTTTATCATGGGAAACAGAATTAGCCCTCGATGTCTGAACACCTTTTTTTGAAAAAATCCCTAAGCCGCGCGGTAACAATTTCAGCAAAAATCTGACATTCTGCAATTCACTCAGAAATGGTGCCAAACTGTTGCAAACGATCGACTGAAAGCTTTTTCGGTGGAAACAGATGGGTTTTTATCATGGGAAACAGAATTAGCCCACAACGTCTGAACCACTTTTTTTGAAAAAATCCCTAAGCCGCGCGGTCACAATTTCCACAAAAATCTGACGTTCTGGAATTCATTCAGAAATGGTGCCAAACTGTTGCAAACGATCGACTGAAAGCTTTTTCGGTGGAAACAGATGGGTTTGTATCATGGGAAACAGAATTAGCCCTCGATGTCTAAACAACTTTTTTTGAAAAAATCCCTAAGCCGCGCGGTCACAATTTTCGGCAAAAATCTGACGTTTTGCAATTCACTCAGAAATGGTGCCAGACTGTTGCAAACGATCCCCTGAAAGCTTTTTCGGTGGAAACAGATGGGTTTGTATCATGGGAAACAGAATTAGCTCTCGACATCTGAACAACTTTTTTTGAAAAAATCCCTAAGCCGCGCGGTCACAATTTCAGCAAAAATCTGACGTTCTGCAATTCACTCAGAAATGGTGCCAAACTGTTGCAAACGATCCCCTGAAAGCTTTTTCGGTGGAAACAGATGGGTTTTTATCATGGGAAACAAAATTAGCCCTTGATGTCTGAACACCTCTTTTTGGAAAAATCCCTAAAGCCGCGCGGTCACAATTTCAGCAAAAATCTGACGTTCTGCAATTCAGTCAGAAATGGTGCCAAACTGTTGCAAACGATCCCATGTAAGCTTTTTCGGTTGAAACACATGGGTTTGTATCATGGGAAACAGAATTAGCAGTCGACATCTGAACAACTTTTTTTGAAAAAAACCCTAAGCCGCGCGATCACAATTTCAGCAAAAATCTGACGTTCTGCAATTCACTGAGAGATGGTGCCGAACTTTTGGAAACGATCGACTGAAAGCTTTTTCGGTGAAAACAGATGGGTTTTTATCATGGGAAACAAAATTAGCCCTCGACGTCTGAGCAACTTTTTTTGAAAAAATCCCCAAGCCGCGCGGTCACAATTTCAGCAAAAATCTGACATTCTGCAATTCACTCAGAAATGGTGCCAAACTGTTGCAAGCGATCGACTGAAAGCTTTTTCGGTGGAAACAGATGGGTTTTTATCATGGGAAAGACTCTCCTCCCCAGAGGGGAGGGGAGTGGTTGTGGGCGGGAGCTCCAACCCCCGCCCACGCTGGGGCGTTAGCCCCTGCCCCTTCCTGCTCACCTGGCCGGCGCCTCACGCCCAGGGGGCGGCTCCCACCTGGAGCCGCCCCTAGCAGGGGCGTGCCTAGCCATCCTTTATCTTCAGGCGCCGGCCCCCCCTCAGCCTCTTTTCGTCGTCGCCGCTCCGAGAGTCATCAGCTAGGAGTCATCACAGTCATCACAGGGAAGAGCCACGAGGTTTGGAGTTGGGGGGTCTGTGTGTGTGGAGGCTGCCTGCTTCCTGGCTTGCCTTTTAACTTTAGGAGGCTTACGTGCGCTCATTGCTTTACTGCTTTTAAAAATCCAGGTTTG
Source organism: Podarcis tiliguerta (assembly GCF_965153285.1). Lineage (NCBI taxonomy): Eukaryota > Metazoa > Chordata > Lepidosauria > Squamata > Lacertidae > Podarcis > Podarcis tiliguerta. The sequence continues at coordinate 31,924 of NW_028148640.1, read as the reverse complement.
CCTTGCTGTGTCCTCTTTTTTCCATGTAAAAATCTATATTTAACATTCCATTTCCCCCCTCTCCTGCTGCTTGATTTGTTTGTGTGGTCTAAGTGCGAATTACCTTTCTTAAGCTGCAGCTTGTTCCCTTGCCCAGCACATGCCCCCGGTGAGGTCTGAGTGTGAGTGTGGCTCCATCTTTCTTTCTCCCTTGTCTCCTCGCTTGTCTTCCCTGCCTCTGCTTGGTAGCTGTGCGTTTTATTTTAATTTTTTGCCAGGGTGCTTGTACATTTCCCCTCTATTGCCCTTGCCTGTCCAATTGTGTGGCTGGTCTGGTTGACTGCATGGTGCTGATAATGCCAGGGTTGCAAGTTTGATCCCTGTATGGGACAGCTGAATATTTCTGCGTTGCCTGGGTTGAACTAGATGATCCTCAGGGTTCCTTTTCCTGTTCCTCTAATTTTAAGTTGTGTGTGTGTGCTTGCAGCGTGTGTTTGTGCCTGCCGTTTATTGATTTATTACTCTTCTAGCGTGGGTTTAATTTACCCTGCCATCCCTTCCATTGGTACCACTTAAATCGGGAGCCCCCTGTAAATTATAAAGGCTTGGGAAAGACTGTGCGCTTAAACCTCACCCCTCTTGGTTTCTCTAAGCCACCCCCCCCCTTCGCTTGATGCTTGGGGGATAGAAATAAGGCAGAGCTTGGGGTGGACAATTCAGGGTTTCTGATCAGGGAACCATTCCTCAGCACTGCACGTTCATACGTTTAGAACCTTTGAAGGTGTGCCTTTGCCTGGTTCTTGTCATTGGCTTCACTTGCCAGTACAGGCTCCCTAAAGAAAACCACTTTTAAACAACAACAACAACAACAACAACAACAAAGGTTACGGCTTATGGTACCTTAATGAAAAGTCCAGGTTAATACACCGTTTATATTTCCACTTTATTTTGGCTGACTGTAATGTCAGCTATTTTTCCTTTTCTTCAAAAAGATTTTCCTTGCCCGGCATGTTCATTTTACACCCCCCCCTCCTCCCTCCCAACTCTCCCCCCCCCTTTCCTTCTCCTTTGCTTCTTGCCTGAGTAATCACAGTTGCCAGACAGGTTTTTCAACTGCTGGGGCAGGCTTGATTGCTCTCTGAGTGACCAGCATTTTGGGAGGCATTGTCTTTATGCACCTGGCAGTTCAGCAGCTCTAGTTGCATTGTCAGTTTAACTAACCAGCAATTTGACCAATTACAGTCTTTTGTCTGTTTAAGCACCCTTATTTCCCTCAACTGGTCTTGAGCCGACCTTGTGGGCAAAGATTTACTTTTCTTTGTTTGGCAAAGTTTCCTTTGTTTGATAAAGTTTCTCCAGCAGGGCTGCTGGTGTGGAATCTTACTGATTTCCTTTTCTCTTATTTTGGCTGCAGCTTCTGAGCATCTCCTTGTAAGCAGTTATTTTCAATTCTGTTTGATTACTTGGCATTGCTTTGCGCCTAGATTTGCCTATCATTTAAAAGGGGCAACTTAAGAGCCTGGATAGCTCAACTGGTTGGAGCATAATGCTGATAATGCCAAGGTTGCTGGTTATTGTTCATTTTGTCAGCATTTACGCGAAGCAATTGATAATAGTAATTCCTACTCATAGCTATAAATCCATTGGCTATTAATTGAGATACTATTGATTAATAGTTAATTCATCAACCGTGCTCCGAACTTTATTGATGCACAATAATTGTTTACTAACATTTATTTACAGTCAAGTTATTAATTGATTGGTGATATTAATACTAATTAAAAATAACAACAACAATAATAAAATAAATAATAATAATAATAATAAATAATAATAATAAATAATTATAAATAATAATAATAATAAATAATTATAAATAATAATAATAATAAATAATTATAAATAATAATAATAATAATAATAATAAATTATAAATAATAATAATAATAATAAATAATAATAATAATAATAAATAATTATAAATAATAATAATAATAATAATAAATAATATTTAATAAATAAATAAATAAATGAAAATTAAATTTAAAATAAAATAAAGTAATTAGTGACAAAATAAATAGTAGGCGCATTTTACTAGTGCACAGAGCAGCTCATGGCGCCCAAGAGGAAGCGCACGGGTGCAGCACCAGCACACACTGCTGCTGGCGACCGTCATAATAATAAACCCAAACCCATTTCGCATTTCCTCAATGCTTTCAGATCATTCATTGTTGACTATGAGCAGCGCTTTCTCTTAGCTATTCTTTAGTTCTATTTGCCTTGCGTTTCTTACTTCCTTGTTTCGCAAACCAGTTCCAGCCTTTAAACAACCCAGGTGCAGGCCCAAGCCCTCAGTCAGGAACGGCGGCTGTGCAAACTAGGTCTCGGGCTTGCTCGGTGACGACTGACTTTCAGAACCGCATCGGGGCGCCTGCGTGGAGGCTGCCGGCCCGTATCAATAACCCGGAGGCTTCCAGTTCTTCTAGTTTCTTTGCAGAATAAGCAGCCCAGGGTCTAGCTTCCAGAATCAGGCACCTCATCAGCCGGTGATGACGAGTCAGAATGGCTTGCGCCCTTTATGTCGAGAAGAAGCCATCAGAGGTGTATCGCACTGGAAAGCTGGACCTTAGAAGGATTTAAAACGTAAGGTGTGCGGGTAATTCAATAAAGGGCAATGCCAAAGGCAGTCTTGTAAGTACCCGCACGAGTGTGAGAGATGTGCAGGGGCTCACCCAGCCACAGTGTGTTACAAAGGGAAGCGGCTCTTTCGGGGAGGTCGGGGCTTTCACCACTCTAGTTCCAGACGAACCCCCGCAGCAGGGAACCATCGATAAAGTCCTTCTGGGTCTAGCATTTTCTCAAATTCAGCTTTCTCCTCTCCTCAACCACTTGTCTATCCATCCGGACGGAAGTGCAGCATCATATCTTTGGAAGGGTTTCTCAGAGGGTTTTAGAATCCTAGTAGTTGGCTCCTTAACCACGTAGGACTCTACTAATCAGAAGTCAGTAAGGGAAAGGACGCTTGCCCCGCCCCAAGGGTAGCTAGCCCCACCCCACCATGTGTGCCACTTTGGGCGCCAGAGCAGCTAGCTCTGCCTCTGGAGTCACACTATGGCATACACTATGGGATGAACCCAACAGGGCCGCCACTTAGCCCCTCCTTGGTCTCCAGACAGAGGCACCCCTTCTCAGACCCACTTCCCCTTTGGGGATTATTAGGCAACCAAATGTATCATTCCATAACACCTCATACAGGAATTAATTTTTCCTGGGGAACCTGCCTTTTCTCTCAGATCAACTACAAGAGCAAGACCACAGCTTTAACAAAATGACAGCCCAAACAGGAAGACACATGGGAGCAATGGTACTGCTTTGAAGTGTTCCAGATCCATTCCCTGTTCTCCCAATGAGCAGGGCAGCTGTGGGCAAAATTGCAAAGAAGTACAATAATGATTTAGTCCTCAGTCCTAGAATCTAGTAAGCCTTTAAGCCCAACAGTCGGAATCGCATAATTTCAGTCCGTTAACCATATTAGGGAACATGTATAGTTAGTAAACAAATTGCTAGTTTTGTGAGAAATAACACTGAAGTGGATAACGCTTTGGCTAAGAGCTCACCTTTGGCAATCTTCTAGAACATGTGGCATATGTAGCAGTTATTTCTAGCTAGAGTGAAACTGAAACCTGACATTTACAGTATCAAAAAAAACAAAACAAAACAAAAACAAAAACAACAAAACCAACAGCAGCAACAACAACAACAACAAAACCCTTCCCAAACCTGCATAGATCGCCCTTGGGCATCGTGCCGAAGAAGAATCCCAGGGAATTTCGGCTCATTCACAATTTATCCTATCCGAAGGGCGGCTTAGTAAATGACGCCATTCCACCAGAGTTATGCTCGGTGAAGTATGCCACCTTCGATCACGCGGTTAAATTGATCAGGAGTTTTGGTCAAGGGGCCCTTTTGGCGAAGTGTGATATTGAATCGGCTTTCCGCCTTTTGCCAGTGCATATTTCAAGGTAAATATTATGTGGATAAGGCCATGCCAATGGGCTGCTCTGTAGCCTGTTTGGCTTTCGAAACATTTAGCACCTTTTTGGATTAGGCCTTAAGATTTAAAACAAATTCCATTGGGGTTACGCACTATTTGGACGACTTTCTCTTCATGGGGAGGTCCGGCTCCGGGGAATGCGCCTCACTGCTGGAGGCCTTTTCGGCCTTGGCGCAGGACCTGGGCGTTCCCCTCGCAGCGGAGAAAACCGAGGGCCCTGCTACTTGCCTCACGTAAGACTTTCTCTTTGTGGGGAGGCCCGACACCGGGGAATGTGCCTCTCTATTGGACGCCTTTGCGGCCTTGGCGCAGGACTTGTGTGTTCCTCTCGCAGCGGAGAAAACAGAGGGACCCACTACTTGCCTCACGTATCTGGGCATCGAGTTAGATACCATCGCTCAATCCTCCCGCTTACCTAGGGAAAAAATTGACAGCCTTAGGGAAATAATCCGGGCCACCCTTCTGCTAAAAAAGATTACCCTTAGGCAGATCCAGTCCCTATTAGGTCATTTTAACCTCGCTTGCAGGGTGATCTCCCCGGGACGCCCCTTCTGCACCCGCTTGGCCAGGCTGTCAGTAGGCCTCAATCATCCGCACCACAGGGTTAGACTCCCGAAATCGGTCAAGGAAGACCTGGAGGTTTGGGGGACCTTCTTAGATAATTATAATGGAGTCTCGCTATGACAGGATATTCTTAACTTCAGATTTTCAGGTCCAATCGGATGCGGCAGGGTCGCTAGGTTTTGGTGTGTACTTTAGGGGGCGGTGGTGTGCTCAGCGGTGGCCAGCAGGATGGCAGGGTGAGGCTATCACGTGAGACCTGACTTTTCTCGAGTTTTTTCCGATAGTGGTCGCGGTGCACATCTGGACAAAGGAGTTTCAAAATCGTCGGGTATGCTTCAGAACCGACAACCAGGCGGTGGTGAAAATCTTAGAAAGGCAGTCATCTCGATCTACGAGGGTAGCGGCCCTCCTGCGGTCATTCGTGCTCTGGTGCCTCGAGTATAACATAATCTTTTCGGCCAAATTCGTACCCGGTATCAATAATAATATTGCGGATGCTTTGTCTCGCTTTCAGATGCCTCGCTTCCGGTCGCTTGCACCTGGAGCACAACTGTTGCCCGAACCCTTTCCGGAGCACCTGTGGAACGTTGGAGACGCAAAATGATTAAGGGAGTATTAGCGTCTGTCGCACCCTCCACCCTCAGGTCTTACAAGAAGGCCTGGTGCGATTTCCTGGGCTTCAGGATGGGGTTATCCGGTACCGGCCCTAGTGTGCCACCGTCCACCGACGACGTCCTAAGATACCTTTCCCACCTTGATGATCTGGGTCGGGCCCCAAAAACCCTTAAGATTCACGTAGCTGCCATTAGCTTCTCCACCAAAGCCACGTTTTCGTCTGACCCATGCAGTGACTTCCTAGTTCGCCGAGCCATAGAGGGATGGAGTAGGCTGCAACCTCCAAGGGCCAGGGGCCGTAAGCCTATATCGTATGGCTTACTTTCTCAGATCCGTTTAAAGCTGAGGTCCATCTGCTGGTCCAAGTATGAGGCCCGCATGAGTCCTCCGCCTGCGCCCCCCCGGTCCCGGTCCACTTCTGGTCCACAAGGATGGATCTCCTCTGTTAAGACACCAGTTTTCAAGGGTGCTCCGCAAGGCCATTGAAGCTTGCGGTTTTTACCCTCAAGGGATTACGTGGCGCATTCGTTCAGGATCGGCGCCGCCACAACAGCCGCGTGCTTGGGCCTACCAGCTGATAGGATTAAGGAGATGGGCCGTTGGAAGTCTAATGCTTATAAAACTTACATACGTTAAATCGTGTCTACTTCCAGACCCCCCCTTACCCTTCTTTTCTCTTCTTCATTTCATAGTTGCTGTCAGGAAGAACGTGTGGATTTGCGGCCACAGTATTGTCCATTGGGCCCACAAGAGGGCCATCAGCCGGGACCTCACTCCCAATCTGGGCTTACATCCGGGAGTACGCGTATATTGGTTCGCCAGAAGAGGCATGCTCTGGCAGGAGCTTATGCCTTTGCTGAGGGCAAAGGTGGCTATTCGGCCCTCCCGACATTCTGATCATTCACTTGGGAGAGAATGATCTTGTGAGCAGGAAAAGTGTGGACTTATCTTGGGCCATAAGGAATGATATGGACGAAATTGCGGCCTTGTGCCCCGGAACGATGGTGTTTTGGTCCTCCCTCCTGAAAAGAACTGTTTGGCGTGGTGCGCAGAGCTGTATGGCCATTGAAAGAACCAGGAAAGTCATGAACCGGGCCGTGTCCCACTGGGTGCGCTTTTTGTATGGCCAAGTTATCAGTCATGACCGCATCCGGATTGGCGATGGGGCCTTATACCGGGATGACGGGGTTCACCTCACGGACAAAGGGAATGACTTATGGTTGGACAGCGTTATCAGGAGTGTTAGGGATTGGTTGCGGCTTTGAAGGTATTGGCGGCGAGCCTTTTTCGGCTCGGGTGGCGGTTAGGCATTGGATTTGGGTGTTATGCTGTGTGGGAAGGCTAGGTGTGGCCATCGCCTACGCCTTCGATTTGGGTATTCCGTTAAAGGAATCTGGCGGTCGTGTATTCTGTCCGATGCCTGCTTGGCTGGAGGCCATGGCACGACCCCCGGTGACATCATGGGTGAGCCTATAGTTGGATAGGCATCAACTGGCTCCATCTACTGGTGGTTCAACCCCTCTGCTGTGGTCATCCAATGCCTAAGCCAATACCTTTTCATTGCAGTAACCAATAAAAGTTGTGGCCTTTTCCTTGCCCATAAACCTTATACCACGTGTCCTTGTGTGTTTATTTCCACCTCACGGGGGGGTTGGGGTCCTCGAACCACAAACAGAATTAGCCCACAACGTCTGAACAACTTTTTTTGAAAAAATCCCTAAGCCGCGCGGTCACAATTTCAGCAAAAATCTGACGTTCTGCAATTCACTGAGAAATGGTGCCAAACTGTTGCAAACGATCGACTGAAAGCTTTTTCGGTGGAAACAGATGGGTTTTTATCATGGGAAACAGAATTAGCCCACAACGTCTGAACCACTTTTTTTGAAAAAATCCCTAAGCCGCGCGGTCACAATTTCAGCAAAAATCTGACATTCTGCAATTCACTCAGAAATGGTGCCAAATTGTTGCAAAAGATCGACTGAAAGCTTTTTTGGTGGAAATAGATGGGTTTTTTATCATGGGAAAGAAAATTAGCCCTCGATGTCTGAACACCTTTTTTTGAAAAAATCCCTAAGCCGCGCGGTCACAATTTCCAATAAAATCTGACGTTCTGCAATTCAGTCAGAAATGGTGCCAAACTGTTGCAAACGATCCCATGAAAGCTTTTTCGGTTGAAACAGATGGGTTTGTATCATGGGAAACAGAATTAGCTGTCGACATCTGAACACCTTTTTTTGAAAAAAACCCTAAGCCGCGCGATCACAATTTCAGCAAAAATCTGACGTTCTGCAATTCACTCAGAAATGGTGCCAAACTGTTGCAAACGATCGACTGAAAGCTTTTTTTGGTGGAAACAGATGGGTTTTTATCATGGGAAACAGAATAAGCCCTCGATGTCTGAACACCTTTTTTTGAAAAAATCCCTAAGCCGCGCGGTCACAATTTCAGCAAAAATCTGACGTTCTGCAATTCAGTCAGAAATGGTGCCAAACTGTTGCAAACGATCCCATGAAAGCTTTTTCAGTTGAAACAGATGGGTTTGTATCATGGGAAACAGAATTAGCCCTCGATGTCTGAACACCTTTTTTTGAAAAAATCCCTAAGCCGCGCGGTCACAATTTCAGCAAAAATCTGACGTTCTGCAATTCACTCAGAAATGGTGCCAAACTGTTGCAAACGATCGACTGAAAGCTTTTCTGGTGAAAACAGATCGGTTTTTATCATGGGAAACAGAATTAGCCCTCGATGTCTGAACACCTTTTTTTGAAAAAATCCCTAAGCCGCGCGGTCACAATTTCAGCAAAAAACTGACGTTCTGCAATTCACTCAGAAATGGTGCCAAACTGTTGCAAACGATCGACTGAAACCTTTTTGGTGGAAACAGATGGGTTTTTTTCATGGGAAACAGAATTAGCCCTCGATGTCTGAACACTTTTTTTTGAAAAAATCCCTAAGCCGCGCGGTCACAATTTCAGCAAAAATCTGACGTTCTGCAATTCACTCAGAAATGGTGCCAAACTGTTGCAAACGATCGACTGAAAGCTTTTCTGGTGAAAACAGATCGGTTTTTATCATGGGAAACAGAATTAGCCCTCGATGTCTGAACACCTTTTTTTGAAAAAATCCCTAAGCCGCGCGGTCACAATTTCAGCAAAAAACTGACGTTCTGCAATTCACTCAGAAATGGTGCCAAACTGTTGCAAACGATCGACTGAAACCTTTTTGGTGGAAATCGATGGGTTTGTATCAGAGGAAACAGAATTAGCCCTCGATGTCTGAACACCTTTTTTTGAAAAAATCCCTAAGCCGCGCGGTCACAATTTCAGCAAAAATCTGACATTCTGCAATTCACTCAGAAATGGTGCCAAACTGTTGCAAGCGATCGACTGAAAGCTTTTTCGGTGGAAACAGATGGGTTTTTATCATGGGAAACAGAATTAGCCCACAACGTCTGAACCACTTTTTTTGAAAAAATCCCTAAGCCGCGCGGTCACAATTTCAGCAAAAATCTGACATTCTGCAATTCACTCAGAAATGGTGCCAAATTGTTGCAAACGATCGACTGAAAGCTTTTTCGGTGGAAATAGATGGGTTTTTTATCATGGGAAACAAAATTAGCCCTCGATGTCTGAACACCTTTTTTTGAAAAAATCCCTAAGCCGCGCGGTCACAATTTCCACAAAAATCTGACGTTCTGCAATTCAGTCAGAAATGGTGCCAAACTGTTGCAAACGATCCCATGAAAGCTTTTTCGGTTGAAACAGATGGGTTTGTATCATGGGAAACAGAATTAGCCCTCGATGTCTGAACACCTTTTTTTGAAAAAATCCCTAAGCCGCGCGGTCACAATTTCAGCAAAAATCTGACATTCTGCAATTCACTCAGAAATGGTGCCAAACTGTTGCAAACGATCCCCTGAAAGCTTTTTCCGTGGAAATAGATGGGTTTTTATCATGGGAAACAGAATTAGCCCTCGATGTCTGAACACCTTTTTTTGAAAAAATCCCTAAGCCGCGCGGTCACAATTTCAGCAAAAATCTGACGATCGACTGAAAGCTTTTTCGGTGAAAACAGATGGGTTTTTTTCATGGGAAACAGAATTAGCCCTCGATGTCTGAACACTTTTTTTTGAAAAAATCCCTAAGCCGCGCGGTCACAATTTCAGCAAAAATCTGACGTTCTGCAATTCACTCAGAAATGGTGCCAAACTGTTGCAAACGATCGACTGAAAGCTTTTCTGGTGAAAACAGATCGGTTTTTATCATGGGAAACAGAATTAGCCCTCGATGTCTGAACACCTTTTTTTGAAAAAATCCCTAAGCCGCGCGGTCACAATTTCAGCAAAAATCTGACGTTCTGCAATTCACTCAGAAATGGTGCCAAACTGTTGCAAACGATCGACTGAAACCTTTTTGGTGGAAATCGATGGGTTTGTATCAGAGGAAACAGAATTAGCCCTCGATGTCTGAACACCTTTTTTTGAAAAAATCCCTAAGCCGCGCGGTCACAATTTCAGCAAAAATCTGACATTCTGCAATTCACTCAGAAATGGTGCCAAACTGTTGCAAGCGATCGACTGAAAGCTTTTTCGGTGGAAACAGATGGGTTTTTATCATGGGAAACAGAATTAGCCCACAACGTCTGAACCACTTTTTTTGAAAAAATCCCTAAGCCGCGCGGTCACAATTTCAGCAAAAATCTGACATTCTGCAATTCACTCAGAAATGGTGCCAAATTGTTGCAAACGATCGACTGAAAGCTTTTTCGGTGGAAATAGATGGGTTTTTTATCATGGGAAACAAAATTAGCCCTCGATGTCTGAACACCTTTTTTTGAAAAAATCCCTAAGCCGCGCGGTCACAATTTCCACAAAAATCTGACGTTCTGCAATTCAGTCAGAAATGGTGCCAAACTGTTGCAAACGATCCCATGAAAGCTTTTTCGGTTGAAACAGATGGGTTTGTATCATGGGAAACAGAATTAGCCCTCGATGTCTGAACACCTTTTTTTGAAAAAATCCCTAAGCCGCGCGGTCACAATTTCAGCAAAAATCTGACATTCTGCAATTCACTCAGAAATGGTGCCAAACTGTTGCAAACGATCGACTGAAAGCTTTTTCGGTGGAAATAGATGGGTTTTTTATCATGGGAAACAAAATTAGCCCTCGATGTCTGAACACCTTTTTTTGAAAAAATCCCTAAGCCGCGCGGTCACAATTTCCACAAAAATCTGACGTTCTGCAATTCACTCAGAAATGGTGCCAAACTGTTGCAAACGATCGACTGAAAGCTTTTTCGGTGGAAATAGATGGGTTTGTATCATGGGAAACAGAATTAGCCCTCGATGTCTGAACACCTTTTTTTGAAAAAATCCCTAAGCCGCGCGGTCACAATTTCAGCAAAAATCTGACATTCTGCAATTCACTCAGAAATTGTGCCAAACTGTTGCAAATGATCGACTGAAAGCTTTTTCGTTGGAAACAGATGGGTTTTTATCAGGGGAAACAAAATTAGCCCTCGATGTCTGAACACCTCTTTTTGGAAAAATCCCTAAAGCCGCGCGGTCACAATTTCAGCAAAAATCTGACGTTCTGCAATTCAGTCAGAAATGGTGCCAAACTGTTGCAAACGATCCCATGTAAGCTTTTTTTGAAAAATCCCTAAGCCGCGCGGTCACAATTTCAGCAAAAATCTGACATTCTGCAATTCACTCAGAAATTGTGCCAAACTGTTGCAAATGATCGACTGAAAGCTTTTTCGTTGGAAACAGATGGGTTTTTATCAGGGGAAACAAAATTAGCCCTCGATGTCTGAACACCTTTTTTTGAAAAAATCCCTAAGCCGCGTGGTCACAATTTCAGCAAAAATCTGACGTTCTGCAATTCACTCAGAAATGGTGCTGAACTGTTGCAAACTATCCCCTGAAAGCTTTTTCGGTGGAAACAGATGGGTTTGTATCATGGGAAACAGAATTAGCCCTCGATGTCTAAACTTTTTTTGAAAAAATCCCTAAGCCGCGCGGTCACAATTTCAGCAAAAATCTGACATTCTGCAATTCACTCAGAAATGGTGCCAAACTGTTGCAAACGATCCCCTGAAAGCTTTTTCGGTGGAAACAGATGGGTTTTTATCATGGGAAACAGAATTAGCCCACAACGTCTGAACACCTTTTTTTGAAAAAATCCCTAAGCCGCGTGGTCACAATTTCAGCAAAAATCTGACGTTCTGCAATTCACTCAGAAATGGTGCTGAACTGTTGCAAACTATCCCCTGAAAGCTTTTTCGGTGGAAACAGATGGGTTTGTATCATGGGAAACAGAATTAGCCCTCGATGTCTAAATTTTTTTGAAAAAATCCCTAAGCCGCGCGGTCACAATTTCAGCAAAAATCTGACGTTCTGCAATTCACTGAGAAATGGTGCCAAACTGTTGCAAACGATCGACTGAAAGCTTTTTCGGTGAAAACAGATGGGTTTTTATCATGGGAAACAGAATTAGCCCTCGATATCTGAACATCTTTTTTTGAAAAAATCCCTAAGCCGCGCGGTCACAAAATCCCTAAGCGGTCACAATTTCAGCAAAAATCTGACGTTTTGCAATTCACTCAGAAATGGTGCCAAACTGTTGCAAACGATCCCCTGAAAGCTTTTTTGGTGGAAATAGGTGGGTTTTTATCATGGGAAAGAAAATTACCCCTCGATGTCTGAACACCTTTTTTTGAAAAAATCCCTAAGCCGCGCGGTCACAATTTCAGCAAAAATCTGACATTCTGCAATTCACTCAGAAATGGTGCCAAACTGTTGCAAACGATCGACTGAAAGCTTTTTCGGTGGAAACAGATGGGTTTTTATCATGGGAAACAGAATTAGCCCACAACATCTGAACCACTTTTTTTGAAAAAATCCCTAAGCCGCGCGGTCACAATTTCAGCAAAAATCTGACATTCTGGAATTCACTCAGAAATGGTGCCAAACTGTTGCAAACGATCGACTTAAAGCTTTTTCGGTGGAAATAGATGGGTTTTTATTATGGGAAACAGAATTAGCCCTCGATGTGTGAACACCTTTTTTGGAAAAAATCCCTAAGCCGCGCGGTCACAATTTCAGCAAAAATCTGACGTTCTGCAATTCACTCAGAAATGGTGCCAAACTGTTGCAAACGATCCCCTGAAAGCTTTTTCGGTGGAAACAGATGGGTTTTTATCATGGGAAACAGAATTAGCCCACAACGTCTGAACACCTTTTTTTGAAAAAATCCCTAAGCCGCGTGGTCACAATTTCAGCAAAAATCTGACGTTCTGCAATTCACTCAGAAATGGTGCTGAACTGTTGCAAACTATCCCCTGAAAGCTTTTTCGGTGGAAACAGATGGGTTTGTATCATGGGAAACAGAATTAGCCCTCGATGTCTAAACTTTTTTTGAAAAAATCCCTAAGCCGCGCGGTCACAATTTCAGCAAAAATCTGACGTTCTGCAATTCACTGAGAAATCGTGCCAAACTGTTGCAAACGATCGACTGAAAGCTTTTTCGGTGAAAACAGATGGGTTTTTATCATGGGAAACAGAATTAGCCCTCGATATCTGAACATCTTTTTTTGAAAAAATCCCTAAGCCGCGCGGTCACAATTTCAGCAAAAATCTGACGTTCTGCAATTCACTCAGAAATGGTGCTAAACTGTTGCAAACGATCGACTGAAAGCTTTTTCGGTGGAAACAGATGGGTTTTTATCATGGGAAACAGAATTAGCCCACAACGTCTGAACCACTTTTTTTGAAAAAATCCCTAAGCGGGCGTGGTCACAATTTCAGCAAAAATCTGACATTCTGTAATTCACTCAGAAATGGTGCCAAACTGTTGCAAACGATCGACTGAAAGCTTTTTCGGTGGAAACAGATGGGTTTTTATCATGGGAAACAGAATTAGCCCTCGATGTCTGAACACCTTTTTTTGAAAAAATCCCTAAGCCGCGCGGTCACAATTTCAGCAAAAATCTGACATTCTGCAATTCACTCAGAAATGGTGCCAAACTGTTGCAAACGATCGACTGAAAGCTTTTTCGGTGGAAACAGATGGGTTTTTATCATGGGAAACAGAATTAGCCCACAACATCTGAACCACTTTTTTTGAAAAAATCCCTAAGCCGCGCGGTCACAATTTCAGCAAAAATCTGACATTCTGGAATTCACTCAGAAATGGTGCCAAACTGTTGCAAACGATCGACTTAAAGCTTTTTCGGTGGAAATAGATGGGTTTTTATTATGGGAAACAGAATTAGCCCTCGATGTGTGAACACCTTTTTTGGAAAAAATCCCTAAGCCGCGCGGTCACAATTTCAGCAAAAATCTGACGTTCTGCAATTCACTCAGAAATGGTGCCAAACTGTTCCAAACGATCCCATGAAAGCTTTTTCGGTTGAAACAGATGGGTTTGTATCATGGGAAACAGAATTAGCTGTCGACATCTGAACACCTTTTTTTGAAAAAATCCCTAAGCCGCGCGATCACAATTTCAGCAAAAATCTGACGTTCTGCAATTCACTGAGAAATGGTGCCGAACTTTTGCAAACGATCGACTGAAAGCTTCTTCGGTGAAAACAGATGGGTTTTTATCATGGGAAACAGAATTAGCCCTCGATGTCTGAACACCTTTTTTTGAAAAAATCCCTAAGCCGCGCGGTCACAATTTCAGCAAAAATCTGACATTCTGCAATTCACTCAGAAATGGTGCCAAACTGTTGCAAACGATCAAATGAAAGCTTTTTCGGTGGAAACAGATGGGTTTTTATCATGGGAAACAGAATTAGCCCACAACGTCTGAACAACTTTTTTTGAAAAAATCCCTAAGCCGCGCGGTCACAATTTCAGCAAAAATCTGACGTTGTGCAATTCACTCAGAAATGGTGCTAAACTGTTGCAAACGATCCCCTGAAAGCTTTTTCGGTGTAAACAGATGGGTTTTTATCATGGGAAACAGAATTAGCCCTCGATGTCTGAACACCTTTTTTTGAAAAAATCCCTAAGCCGCGTGGTCACAATTTCAGCAAAAATCTGACGTTCTGCAATTCACTCAGAAATGGTGCTGAACTGTTGCAAACTATCCCCTGAAAGCTTTTTTGGTGGAAACAGATGGGTTTGTATCATGGGAAACAGAATTAGCCCTCAATGTCTAAACAACTTTTTTTGAAAAAATCCCTAAGCCGCGCGGTCACAATTTCAGCAAAAATCTGACGTTCTGCAATTCACTGAGAAATGGTGCCAAACTGTTGCAAACGATCGACTGAAAGCTTTTTCGGTGAAAACAGATGGGTTTTTATCATGGGAAACAGAATTAGCCCTCGATGTCTGAACACCTTTTTTTGAAAAAATCCCTAAGCCGCGTGGTCACAATTTCAGCAAAAATCTGACGTTCTGCAATTCACTCAGAAATGGTGCTGAACTGTTGCAAACTATCCCCTGAAAGCTTTTTCGGTGGAAACAGATGGGTTTGTATCATGGGAAACAGAATTAGCCCTCGATGTCTAAACAACTTTTTTCGAAAAAATCCCTAAGCCGCTCGGTCACAATTTCAGCAAAAATCTGACGTTCTGCAATTCACTGAGAAATGGTGCCAAACTGTTGCAAACGATCGACTGAAAGCTTTTTCGGTGAAAACAGATGGGTTTTTATCATGGGAAACAGAATTAGCCCTCGATATCTGAACACCTTTTTTTGAAAAAATCCCTAAGCCGCGCGGTCACAATTTCAGCCAAAATCTGACATTCTGCAATTCACTCAGAAATGGTGCCAAACTGTTGCAAACGACCCCCTGAAAGCTTTTTCGGTGGAAACAGATGGATTTGTATCATGGGAAACAGAATTAGCCCTCGACGTCTGAACAACTTTTTTTGAAAAAATCCCTAAGCCGCGCGGTCACAATTTCAGCAAAAATCTGACGTTCTGCAATTCACTCAGAAATGGTGCTGAACTGTTGCAAACGATCGACCGAATGCTTTTTCGGTGGAAACGGAAGGGTTTTTATCATGGGAAACAGAATTAGCCTACAACGTCTGAACAACTTTTTTTGAAAAAATCCCTAAGCCGCACGGTCACAATTTCAGGAAAAATCTGAGGTTGTGCAATTCACTGAGAAATGGTGCTAAACTGTTGCAAACGATCCCCTGAAAGCTTTTTCGGTGGAAACAGATGGGTTTTTATCATGGGAAACAGAATTAGCCCTCGATGTCTGAACACCTTTTTTTGAAAAAATCCCTAAGCCGCGTGGTCACAATTTCAGCAAAAATCTGACGTTCTGCAATTCACTCAGAAATGGTGCCAAACTGTTGCAAACGATCGACTGAAAGCTTTTTTGGTGGAAATAGATGGGTTTTTATCATGGGAAACAAAATTAGCCCTCGACGTCTGAGCAACTTTTTTTGAAAAAATCCCCAAGCCGCGCGGTCACAATTTCCCCAAAAATATGACATTCTGTAATTCACTCAGAAATGGTGCCGAACTGTTGCAAACGATCCCCTGAAAGCGTTTTTGGTGGAAACAGATGGGTTTTTATCATGGGAAACAGAGTTAGCCGTCGATGTCTGAACACCTTTTTTTGAAAAAATCCCTAAGCCGCGTGGTCACAATTTCAGCCAAAATCTGACATT
The DNA here is from genome assembly GCF_965153285.1 of Podarcis tiliguerta. Lineage (NCBI taxonomy): Eukaryota > Metazoa > Chordata > Lepidosauria > Squamata > Lacertidae > Podarcis > Podarcis tiliguerta. Next base: position 16,075 of record NW_028148640.1, on the reverse strand, counting down.
CTGCAATTCACTCAGAAATGGTGCCAAACTGTTGCAAACGATCGACTGAAAGCGTTTTTGGTGGAAACAGATGGGTTTTTATCATTGGAAACAGAGTTAGCCGTCGATGTCTGAACACCTTTTTTTGAAAAAATCCCTAAGCCGCGCGGTGACAATTTCAGCCAAAATCTGACATTCTGCAATTCACTCAGAAATGGTGCCAAACTGTTGCAAACGATCGACTGAAAGCTTTTTCGGTGGAAACAGATGGTTTTTTATCATGGGAAACAGAATTAGCCCTCGATGTCTGAACACCTTTTTTTGAAAAAATCCCTAAGCCGAGCGGTCACAATTTCAGCAAAAATCTGACGTTCTGCAATTCACTCAGAAATGGTGCCGAACTGTTGCAAGCGATCGACTGAAAGCTTTTTCGGTGGAAACAGATGGGTTTGTATCATGGGAAACAGAATTAGCCCTCGATGTCTGAACACCTTTTTTTGAAAAAATCCCTAAGCCGCGCGGTCACAATTTCAGCAAAAATCTGACATTCTGGAATTCACTCAGAAATGGTGCCAAACTGTTGCAAACGATCGACTTAAAGCTTTTTCGGTGGAAATAGATGGGTTTTTATTATGGGAAACAGAATTAGCCCTCGATGTGTGAACACCTTTTTTGGAAAAAATCCCTAAGCCGCGCGGTCACAATTTCAGCAAAAATCTGACGTTCTGCAATTCACTCAGAAATGGTGCCAAACTGTTCCAAACGATCCCATGAAAGCTTTTTCGGTTGAAACAGATGGGTTTGTATCATGGGAAACAGAATTAGCTGTCGACATCTGAACACCTTTTTTTGAAAAAATCCCTAAGCCGCGCGATCACAATTTCAGCAAAAATCTGACGTTCTGCAATTCACTGAGAAATGGTGCCGAACTTTTGCAAACGATCGACTGAAAGCTTCTTCGGTGAAAACAGATGGGTTTTTATCATGGGAAACAGAATTAGCCCTCGATGTCTGAACACCTTTTTTTGAAAAAATCCCTAAGCCGCGCGGTCACAATTTCAGCAAAAATCTGACATTCTGCAATTCACTCAGAAATGGTGCCAAACTGTTGCAAACGATCAAATGAAAGCTTTTTCGGTGGAAACAGATGGGTTTTTATCATGGGAAACAGAATTAGCCCACAACGTCTGAACAACTTTTTTTGAAAAAATCCCTAAGCCGCGCGGTCACAATTTCAGCAAAAATCTGACGTTGTGCAATTCACTCAGAAATGGTGCTAAACTGTTGCAAACGATCCCCTGAAAGCTTTTTCGGTGTAAACAGATGGGTTTTTATCATGGGAAACAGAATTAGCCCTCGATGTCTGAACACCTTTTTTTGAAAAAATCCCTAAGCCGCGTGGTCACAATTTCAGCAAAAATCTGACGTTCTGCAATTCACTCAGAAATGGTGCTGAACTGTTGCAAACTATCCCCTGAAAGCTTTTTTGGTGGAAACAGATGGGTTTGTATCATGGGAAACAGAATTAGCCCTCAATGTCTAAACAACTTTTTTTGAAAAAATCCCTAAGCCGCGCGGTCACAATTTCAGCAAAAATCTGACGTTCTGCAATTCACTGAGAAATGGTGCCAAACTGTTGCAAACGATCGACTGAAAGCTTTTTCGGTGAAAACAGATGGGTTTTTATCATGGGAAACAGAATTAGCCCTCGATGTCTGAACACCTTTTTTTGAAAAAATCCCTAAGCCGCGTGGTCACAATTTCAGCAAAAATCTGACGTTCTGCAATTCACTCAGAAATGGTGCTGAACTGTTGCAAACTATCCCCTGAAAGCTTTTTCGGTGGAAACAGATGGGTTTGTATCATGGGAAACAGAATTAGCCCTCGATGTCTAAACAACTTTTTTCGAAAAAATCCCTAAGCCGCTCGGTCACAATTTCAGCAAAAATCTGACGTTCTGCAATTCACTGAGAAATGGTGCCAAACTGTTGCAAACGATCGACTGAAAGCTTTTTCGGTGAAAACAGATGGGTTTTTATCATGGGAAACAGAATTAGCCCTCGATATCTGAACACCTTTTTTTGAAAAAATCCCTAAGCCGCGCGGTCACAATTTCAGCCAAAATCTGACATTCTGCAATTCACTCAGAAATGGTGCCAAACTGTTGCAAACGACCCCCTGAAAGCTTTTTCGGTGGAAACAGATGGATTTGTATCATGGGAAACAGAATTAGCCCTCGACGTCTGAACAACTTTTTTTGAAAAAATCCCTAAGCCGCGCGGTCACAATTTCAGCAAAAATCTGACGTTCTGCAATTCACTCAGAAATGGTGCTGAACTGTTGCAAACGATCGACCGAATGCTTTTTCGGTGGAAACGGAAGGGTTTTTATCATGGGAAACAGAATTAGCCTACAACGTCTGAACAACTTTTTTTGAAAAAATCCCTAAGCCGCACGGTCACAATTTCAGGAAAAATCTGAGGTTGTGCAATTCACTGAGAAATGGTGCTAAACTGTTGCAAACGATCCCCTGAAAGCTTTTTCGGTGGAAACAGATGGGTTTTTATCATGGGAAACAGAATTAGCCCTCGATGTCTGAACACCTTTTTTTGAAAAAATCCCTAAGCCGCGTGGTCACAATTTCAGCAAAAATCTGACGTTCTGCAATTCACTCAGAAATGGTGCCAAACTGTTGCAAACGATCGACTGAAAGCTTTTTTGGTGGAAATAGATGGGTTTTTATCATGGGAAACAAAATTAGCCCTCGACGTCTGAGCAACTTTTTTTGAAAAAATCCCCAAGCCGCGCGGTCACAATTTCCCCAAAAATATGACATTCTGTAATTCACTCAGAAATGGTGCCGAACTGTTGCAAACGATCCCCTGAAAGCGTTTTTGGTGGAAACAGATGGGTTTTTATCATGGGAAACAGAGTTAGCCGTCGATGTCTGAACACCTTTTTTTGAAAAAATCCCTAAGCCGCGTGGTCACAATTTCAGCCAAAATCTGACATTCTGCAATTCACTCAGAAATGGTGCCAAACTGTTGCAAACGATCGACTGAAAGCGTTTTTGGTGGAAACAGATGGGTTTTTATCATTGGAAACAGAGTTAGCCGTCGATGTCTGAACACCTTTTTTTGAAAAAATCCCTAAGCCGCGCGGTGACAATTTCAGCCAAAATCTGACATTCTGCAATTCACTCAGAAATGGTGCCAAACTGTTGCAAACGATCGACTGAAAGCTTTTTCGGTGGAAACAGATGGTTTTTTATCATGGGAAACAGAATTAGCCCTCGATGTCTGAACACCTTTTTTTGAAAAAATCCCTAAGCCGAGCGGTCACAATTTCAGCAAAAATCTGACGTTCTGCAATTCACTCAGAAATGGTGCCGAACTGTTGCAAGCGATCGACTGAAAGCTTTTTCGGTGGAAACAGATGGGTTTGTATCATGGGAAACAGAATTAGCCCTCGATGTCTGAACACCTTTTTTTGAAAAAATCCCTAAGCCGCGCGGTCACAATTTCAGCAGAAATCTGACATTCTGCAATTCACTCAGAAATGGTGCCGAACTTTTGCAAACGATCCCCTGAAAGCTTTTTCGGTGAAAACAGATGGGTTTTTATCATGGGAAACAGAATTAGCCCTCGATGTCTGAACACCTTTTTTTGAAAAAATCCCTAAGCCACGCGGTCACAATTTCAGCAAAAATCTGACGTTCTGCAATTCACTCAGAAATGGTGCCAAACTGTTGCAAACGATCCCCTGAAAGCTTTTTCGGTGAAAACAGATGGGTTTGTATCATGGGAAACAGAATTAGCCCTCGATGTCTGAACACCTTTTTTTGAAAAAATCCCTAAGCCGCGCGGTCACAATTTCAGCCAAAATCTGACATTCTGCAATTCACTCAGAAATGGTGCCAAACTGTTGCAAACGATCGACTGAAAGCTTTTTCGGTGGAAACAGATGGTTTTTTATCATGGGAAACAGAATTAGCCCTCGATGTCTGAACACCTTTTTTTGAAAAAATCCCTAAGCCGCGCGGTCACAATTTCAGCAAAAATCTGACGTTCTGCAATTCACTCAGAAATGGTGCCAAACTGTTGCAATCGATCGACTGAAAGCTTTTTCGGTGGAAATAGATGGGTTTTTATCATGGGAAACAAAATTAGCCCTCGATGTCTGAACACCTTTTTTTGAAAAAATCCCTAAGCCGAGCGGTCACAATTTCAGCAAAAATCTGACGTTCTGCAATTCACTCAGAAATGGTGCCGAACTGTTGCAAGCGATCGACTGAAAGCTTTTTCGGTGGAAACAGATGGGTTTGTATCATGGGAAACAGAATTAGCCCTCGATGTCTGAACACCTTTTTTTGAAAAAATCCCTAAGCCGCGCGGTCACAATTTCAGCAAAAATCTGACATTCTGCAATTCACTCAGAAATGGTGCCGAACTTTTGCAAACGATCCCCTGAAAGCTTTTTCGGTGAAAACAGATGGGTTTTTATCATGGGAAACAGAATTAGCCCTCGATGTCTAAACACCTTTTTTTGAAAAAATCCCTAAGCCACGCGGTCACAATTTCAGCAAAAATCTGACGTTCTGCAATTCACTCAGAAATGGTGCCAAACTGTTGCAAACGATCCCCTGAAAGCTTTTTCGGTGAAAACAGATGGGTTTGTATCATGGGAAACAGAATTAGCCCTCGATGTCTGAACACCTTTTTTTGAAAAAATCCCTAAGCCGCGCGGTCACAATTTCAGCAAAAATCTGACATTCTGCAATTCACTCAGAAATGGTGCCAAACTGTTGCAAACGATCGACTGAAAGCTTTTTCGGTGGAAACAGATGGGTTTTTATCATGGGAAACAGAATTAGCCCTCGATGTCTGAACACCTTTTTTGGAAAAAATCCCTAAGCCGCGCGGTCACAATTTCATCAAAAATCTGACGTTCTGCAATTCACTCAGAAATGGTGCCAAACTGTTGCAAACGATCCCCTGAAAGCTTTTTCGGTGGAAACAGATGGGTTTTTATCATGGAAAACAGAATTAGCCCTCGATGTGTGAACACCTTTTTTGGAAAAAATCCCTAAGCCGCGCGATCACAATTTCAGCAAAAATCTGAGTTTCTGCAATTCACTCAGAAATGGTGCCAAACCGTTGCAAACGATCGACTGAAAACTTTTTCGGTGGAAACAGATGGGTTTTTATCATGGGAAACAGAATTAGCCCACAACGTCTGAACCACTTTTTTTGAAAAAATCCCTAAGCCGCGCGGTCACAATTTCAGCAAAAATCTGACGTTCTGGAATTCATTCAGAAATGGTGCCAAACTGTTGCAAACGATCGACTGAAAGCTTTTTCGCTGGAAACAGATGGGTTTTTATCATGGGAATCAGAATTAGCCCTCGATGTCTGAACACCTTTTTTTGAAAAAATCCCTAAGCCGCGCGGTCACAATTTCAGCAAAAATCTGACATTCTGAAATTCACTCAGAAATGGTGCCAAACTGTTGCAAACGATCCCCTGAAAGCTTTTTCGGTGGAAACAGATGGGTTTGTATCATGGCAAACAGAATTAGTCCTCGACGTCTGAACAACTTTTTTTTGAAAAAATCCCTAAGCCGCGCGGTCACAATTTCATCAAAAATCTGACGTTCTGCAATTCACTCAGAAATGGTCTGAACTGTTGCAAACGATCGACTGAAAGCTTTTTCGGTGAAAACAGTTTGGTTTTTATCATGGGAAACAGAATTAGCCCTCGATGTCTGAACACCTTTTTTTGAAAATATCCCTAAGCCGCGCGGTCACAATTTCAGCAAAAAACCTGACGTTCTGCAATTCACTCAGAAATGGTGCTGAACTGTTGCAAACGATCGACTGAAAGCTTTTTTGGTGGAAATAGATGGGTTTTTATCATGGGGAAGAAAATTAGCCCTCGATGTCTGAACACCTTTTTTTGAAAAAATCCCTAAGCCGCGCGGTCACAATTTCAGCAAAAATCTGACGTTCTGCAATTCACTCAGAAATGGTGCCGAACTTTTGCAAACGATCGACTGAAAGCTTTTTCGGTGGAAACAGATGGGTTTTTATCATGGGAAATAAAATTAGCCCTCGATGTCTGAACACCTTCTTTTGAAAAAATCCCTAAGCCGAGCGGTCACAATTTCAGCAAAAATCTGACGTTCTGCAATTCACTCAGAAATGGTGCCAAACTGTTGCAAACGATCGACTGAAAGCTTTTTCGGTGAAAACAGATGGGTTTGTATCATGGGAAACAGAATTAGCCCTCGATGTCTGAACACCTTTTTTTGAAAAAATCCCTAAGCCGCGCGGTCACAATTTCAGCAAAAATCTGACATTCTGCAATTCACTCAGAAATGGTGCCAAACTGTTGCAAACGATCGACTGAAAGCTTTTTCGGTGGAAACAGATGGGTTTTTATCATGGGAAACAGAATTAGCCCTCGATGTCTGAACACCTTTTTTGGAAAAAATCCCTAAGCCGCGCGGTCACAATTTCAGCAAAAATCTGACGTTCTGCAATTCACTCAGAAATGGTGCCGAACTTTTGCAAACGATTCCCTGAAAGCTTTTTCGGTGGAAACAGATGGGTTTTTATCATGGGAAACAGAATTAGCCCTCGATGTGTGAACACCTTTTTTGGAAAAAATCCCTAAGCCGCGCGATCACAATTTCAGCAAAAATCTGACGTTCTGCAATTCACTCAGAAATGGTGCCAAACCGTTGCAAACGATCGACTGAAAACTTTTTCGGTGGAAACAGAGAGGGTTTTTATCATGGGAAACAGAATTAGCCCACAACGTCTGAACCACTTTTTTTGAAAAAATCCCTAAGCCGCGCGGTCACAATTTCAGCAAAAATCTGACGTTCTGGAATTCATTCAGAAATGGTGCCAAACTGTTGCAAACGATCGACTGAAAGCTTTTTCGGTGGAAACAGATGGGTTTTTATCATGGGAATCAGAATTAGCCCTCGATGTCTGAACACCTTTTTTTGAAAAAATCCCTAAGCCGCGCGGTCACAATTTCAGCAAAAAACTGACGTTCTGCAATTCACTCAGAAATGGTGCCAAACTGTTGCAAACGATCGACTGAAAGCTTTTTCTGTGGAAACAGATGGGTTTTTATCATGGGAAACAGAATTAGCCCTCGATGTCTGAACACCTTTTTTTGAAAAAATCCCTAAGCCGCGCGGTCACAATTTCAGCAAAAATCTGACGTTCTGCAATTCACTCAGAAATGGTGCCGAACTTTTGCAAACGATCCCCTGAAAGCTTTTTCGGTGGAAACAGATGGGTTTGTATCATAGGAAACTGAATTAGACCACAACGTCTGAACCACTTTTTTTGAAAAAATCCCTAAGCCGCGCGGTCACAATTTCAGCAAAAATCTGACATTCTGCAATTCACTCAGAAATGGTGCCAAACTGTTGCAAACGATCGACTGAAAGCTTTTTTGGTGGAAACAGATGGGTTTGTATCATGGGAAACAGAATTAGCCCACAACGTCTGAACAACTTTTTTTGAAAAAATCCCTAAGCCGCGCGGTCACAATTTCAGAAAAAATCTGACGTTCTGCAATTCACTGAGAAATGGTGCCGAACTTTTGCAAACGATCCCCTGAAAGCTTTTTTGGTGGAAACAGATGGGTTTGTATCATGGGAAACAGAATTAGCCCTCGATGTCAGAACACCTTTTTTTGAAAAAATCCCTAAGCCGCGAGGTCACAATTTCAGCAAAAATCTGACGTTTTGCAATTCACTCAGAAATGGTGCCAAACTGTTGCAAACGATCGACTGAAAGCTTTTTCGGTGGAAACAGATGGGTTTTTATCATGGGAAACAGAATTAGCCCTCGATGTCTGAACACCTTTTTTTGAAAAAATCCCTAAGCCGCGCGGTCATAATTTCAGCAAAAATCTGACGTTCTGCAATTCACTCAGAAATGGTGCCAAACTGTTGCAATCGATCGACTGAAAGGTTTTTCGGTGGAAATAGATGGGTTTTTATCATGGGAAACAAAATTAGCCCTCGATGTCTGAACACCTTTTTTTGAAAAAATCCCTAAGCCGAGCGGTCACAATTTCAGCAAAAATCTGACGTTCTGCAATTCACTCAGAAATGGTGCCGAACTGTTGCAAGCGATCGACTGAAAGCTTTTTCGGTGGAAACAGATGGGTTTGTATCATGGGAAACAGAATTAGCCCTCGATGTCTGAACACCTTTTTTTGAAAAAATCCCTAAGCCGCGCGGTCACAATTTCAGCAAAAATCTGACATTCTGCAATTCACTCAGAAATGGTGCCGAACTTTTGCAAACGATCCCCTGAAAGCTTTTTCGGTGAAAACATATGGGTTTTTATCATGGGAAACAGAATTAGCCCTCGATGTCTGAACACCTTTTTTTGAAAAAATCCCTAAGCCACGCGGTCACAATTTCAGCAAAAATCTGACGTTCTGCAATTCACTCAGAAATGGTGCCAAACTGTTGCAAACGATCCCCTGAAAGCTTTTTCGGTGAAAACAGATGGGTTTGTATCATGGGAAACAGAATTAGCCCTCGATGTCTGAACACCTTTTTTTGAAAAAATCCCTAAGCCGCGCGGTCACAATTTCAGCAAAAATCTGACATTCTGCAATTCACTCAGAAATGGTGCCAAACTGTTGCAAACGATCGACTGAAAGCTTTTTCGGTGGAAACAGATGGGTTTTTATCATGGGAAACAGAATTAGCCCTCGATGTCTGAACACCTTTTTTGGAAAAAATCCCTAAGCCGCGCGGTCACAATTTCATCAAAAATCTGACGTTCTGCAATTCACTCAGAAATGGTGCCAAACTGTTGCAAACGATCCCCTGAAAGCTTTTTCGGTGGAAACAGATGGGTTTTTATCATGGGAAACAGAATTAGCCCTCGATGTGTGAACACCTTTTTTGGAAAAAATCCCTAAGCCGCGCGATCACAATTTCAGCAAAAATCTGAGTTTCTGCAATTCACTCAGAAATGGTGCCAAACCGTTGCAAACGATCGACTGAAAACTTTTTCGGTGGAAACAGATGGGTTTTTATCATGGGAAACAGAATTAGCCCACAACGTCTGAACCACTTTTTTTGAAAAAATCCCTAAGCCGCGCGGTCACAATTTCAGCAAAAATCTGACGTTCTGGAATTCATTCAGAAATGGTGCCAAACTGTTGCAAACGATCGACTGAAAGGTTTTTCGGTGGAAATAGATGGGTTTTTATCATGGGAAACAAAATTAGCCCTCGATGTCTGAACACCTTTTTTTGAAAAAATCCCTAAGCCGAGCGGTCACAATTTCAGCAAAAATCTGACGTTCTGCAATTCACTCAGAAATGGTGCCGAACTGTTGCAAGCGATCGACTGAAAGCTTTTTCGGTGGAAACAGATGGGTTTGTATCATGGGAAACAGAATTAGCCCTCGATGTCTGAACACCTTTTTTTGAAAAAATCCCTAAGCCGCGCGGTCACAATTTCAGCAAAAATCTGACATTCTGCAATTCACTCAGAAATGGTGCCGAACTTTTGCAAACGATCCCCTGAAAGCTTTTTCGGTGAAAACATATGGGTTTTTATCATGGGAAACAGAATTAGCCCTCGATGTCTGAACACCTTTTTTTGAAAAAATCCCTAAGCCACGCGGTCACAATTTCAGCAAAAATCTGACGTTCTGCAATTCACTCAGAAATGGTGCCAAACTGTTGCAAACGATCCCCTGAAAGCTTTTTCGGTGAAAACAGATGGGTTTGTATCATGGGAAACAGAATTAGCCCTCGATGTCTGAACACCTTTTTTTGAAAAAATCCCTAAGCCGCGCGGTCACAATTTCAGCAAAAATCTGACATTCTGCAATTCACTCAGAAATGGTGCCAAACTGTTGCAAACGATCGACTGAAAGCTTTTTCGGTGGAAACAGATGGGTTTTTATCATGGGAAACAGAATTAGCCCTCGATGTCTGAACACCTTTTTTGGAAAAAATCCCTAAGCCGCGCGGTCACAATTTCATCAAAAATCTGACGTTCTGCAATTCACTCAGAAATGGTGCCAAACTGTTGCAAACGATCCCCTGAAAGCTTTTTCGGTGGAAACAGATGGGTTTTTATCATGGGAAACAGAATTAGCCCTCGATGTGTGAACACCTTTTTTGGAAAAAATCCCTAAGCCGCGCGATCACAATTTCAGCAAAAATCTGAGTTTCTGCAATTCACTCAGAAATGGTGCCAAACCGTTGCAAACGATCGACTGAAAACTTTTTCGGTGGAAACAGATGGGTTTTTATCATGGGAAACAGAATTAGCCCACAACGTCTGAACCACTTTTTTTGAAAAAATCCCTAAGCCGCGCGGTCACAATTTCAGCAAAAATCTGACGTTCTGGAATTCATTCAGAAATGGTGCCAAACTGTTGCAAACGATCGACTGAAAGCTTTTTCGCTGGAAACAGATGGGTTTTTATCATGGGAATCAGAATTAGCCCTCGATGTCTGAACACCTTTTTTTGAAAAAATCCCTAAGCCGCGCGGTCACAATTTCAGCAAAAATCTGACATTCTGAAATTCACTCAGAAATGGTGCCAAACTGTTGCAAACGATCCCCTGAAAGCTTTTTCGGTGGAAACAGATGGGTTTGTATCATGGCAAACAGAATTAGTCCTCGACGTCTGAACAACTTTTTTTTGAAAAAATCCCTAAGCCGCGCGGTCACAATTTCATCAAAAATCTGACGTTCTGCAATTCACTCAGAAATGGTCTGAACTGTTGCAAACGATCGACTGAAAGCTTTTTCGGTGAAAACAGTTTGGTTTTTATCATGGGAAACAGAATTAGCCCTCGATGTCTGAACACCTTTTTTTGAAAATATCCCTAAGCCGCGCGGTCACAATTTCAGCAAAAAACCTGACGTTCTGCAATTCACTCAGAAATGGTGCTGAACTGTTGCAAACGATCGACTGAAAGCTTTTTTGGTGGAAATAGATGGGTTTTTATCATGGGGAAGAAAATTAGCCCTCGATGTCTGAACACCTTTTTTTGAAAAAATCCCTAAGCCGCGCGGTCACAATTTCAGCAAAAATCTGACGTTCTGCAATTCACTCAGAAATGGTGCCGAACTTTTGCAAACGATTCCCTGAAAGCTTTTTCGGTGGAAACAGATGGGTTTTTATCATGGGAAATAAAATTAGCCCTCGATGTCTGAACACCTTTTTTTGAAAAAATCCCTAAGCCGAGCGGTCACAATTTCAGCAAAAATCTGACGTTCTGCAATTCACTCAGAAATGGTGCCAAACTGTTGCAAACGATCGACTGAAAGCTTTTTCGGTGAAAACAGATGGGTTTGTATCATGGGAAACAGAATTAGCCCTCGATGTCTGAACACCTTTTTTTGAAAAAATCCCTAAGCCGCGCGGTCACAATTTCAGCAAAAATCTGACATTCTGCAATTCACTCAGAAATGGTGCCAAACTGTTGCAAACGATCGACTGAAAGCTTTTTCGGTGGAAACAGATGGGTTTTTATCATGGGAAACAGAATTAGCCCTCGATGTCTGAACACCTTTTTTGGAAAAAATCCCTAAGCCGCGCGGTCACAATTTCAGCAAAAATCTGACGTTCTGCAATTCACTCAGAAATGGTGCCGAACTTTTGCAAACGATTCCCTGAAAGCTTTTTCGGTGGAAACAGATGGGTTTTTATCATGGGAAACAGAATTAGCCCTCGATGTCTGAACACCTTTTTTTGAAAAAATCCCTAAGCCGCGCGGTCACAATTTCAGCAAAAATCTGACATTCTGAAATTCACTCAGAAATGGTGCCAAACTGTTGCAAACGATCCCCTGAAAGCTTTTTCGGTGGAAACAGATGGGTTTGTATCATGGCAAACAGAATTAGTCCTCGACGTCTGAACAACTTTTTTTTGAAAAAATCCCTAAGCCGCGCGGTCACAATTTCATCAAAAATCTGACGTTCTGCAATTCACTCAGAAATGGTCTGAACTGTTGCAAACGATCGACTGAAAGCTTTTTCGGTGAAAACAGTTTGGTTTTTATCATGGGAAACAGAATTAGCCCTCGATGTCTGAACACCTTTTTTTGAAAATATCCCTAAGCCGCGCGGTCACAATTTCAGCAAAAAACCTGACGTTCTGCAATTCACTCAGAAATGGTGCTGAACTGTTGCAAACGATCGACTGAAAGCTTTTTTGGTGGAAATAGATGGGTTTTTATCATGGGGAAGAAAATTAGCCCTCGATGTCTGAACACCTTTTTTTGAAAAAATCCCTAAGCCGCGCGGTCACAATTTCAGCAAAAATCTGACGTTCTGCAATTCACTCAGAAATGGTGCCGAACTTTTGCAAACGATTCCCTGAAAGCTTTTTCGGTGGAAACAGATGGGTTTTTATCATGGGAAATAAAATTAGCCCTCGATGTCTGAACACCTTTTTTTGAAAAAATCCCTAAGCCGCGCGGTCACAATTTCAGCAAAAATCTGACGTTCTGCAATTCACTCAGAAATGGTGCCAAACTGTAGCAAACGATCCCCTGAAAGCTTTTTCGGTGAAAACAGATGGGTTTTTATCATGGGAAACAGAATTAGCCCTCGATGTCTGAACACCTTTTTTTGAAAAAATCCCTAAGCCGCGCAGTCACAATTTCAGCAAAAATCTGACATTCTGCAATTCACTCAGAAATGGTGCCAAACTGTTGCAAACGATCGACTGAAAGCTTTTTTGGTGGAAAGAGATGGGTTTGTATCATGGGAAACAGAATTAGCCCTCGATGTCAGAACACCTTTTTTTGAAAAAATCCCTAAGCCGCGCGGTCACAATTTCAGCAAAAATCTGACGTTTTGCAATTCACTCAGAAATGGTGCCAAACTGTTGCAAACGATCCCCTGAAAGCTTTTTTGGTGGAAACAGATGGGTTTGTATCATGGGAAACAGAATTAGCCCACAACGTCTGAACAACTTTTTTTGAAAAAATCCCTAAGCCGCGCGGTCACAATTTCAGCAAAAATCTGACGTTCTGCAATTCACTGAGAAATGGTGCCGAACTTTTGCAAATGATCGACTGAAAGCTTTTTCGGTGAAAACAGATGGGTTTTTTTCATGGGAAACAGAATTAGCCCTCGATGTCTGAACACTTTTTTTTGAAAAAATCCCTAAGCCGCGCGGTCACAATTTCAGCAAAAATCTGACATTCTGCAATTCACTCAGAAATGGTGCCAAACTGTTGCAAACGATCGACTGAAAGCTTTTTCGGTGGAAACAGATGGGTTTTTATCATGGGAAACAGAATTAGCCCTCGATGTCTGAACACCTTTTTTTGAAAAAATCCCTAAGCCGCGCGGTCACAATTTCAGCAAAAATCTGACGTTCTGCAATTCACTCAGAAATGGTGCCGAACTTTTGCAAACGATCCCCTGAAAGCTTTTTTGGTGGAAACAGATGGGTTTGTATCATGGAAAACAGAATTAGCTCTCGACATCTGAACAACTTTTTTTGAAAAAATCCCTAAGCCGCGCGGTCACAATTTCAGCAAAAATCTGACGTTGTGCAATTCACTCAGAAATGGTGCCAAACTGTTGCAAACGATCGACTGAAAGCTTTTTCAGTGGAAACAGATGGGTTTTTATCATGGGAAACAGAATTAGCCCACAACGTCTAAACATTTTTTTTGAAAAAATCCCTAAGCCGCGCGGTCACAATTTCAGCAAAAAACTGACGTTCTGCAATTCACTCAGAAATGGTGCCAAACTGTTGCAAACGATCGACTGAAAGCTTTTTCTGTGGAAACAGATGGGTTTTTATCATGGGAAACAGAATTAGCCCTCGATGTCTGAACACCTTTTTTTGAAAAAATCCCTAAGCCGCGCGGTCACAATTTCAGCAAAAATCTGACGTTCTGCAATTCACTCAGAAATGGTGCCGAACTTTTGCAAACGATCCCCTGAAAGCTTTTTCGGTGGAAACAGATGGGTTTGTATCATAGGAAACTGAATTAGACCACAACGTCTGAACCACTTTTTTTGAAAAAATCCCTAAGCCGCGCGGTCACAATTTCAGCAAAAATCTGACATTCTGCAATTCACTCAGAAATGGTGCCAAACTGTTGCAAACGATCGACTGAAAGCTTTTTTGGTGGAAACAGATGGGTTTGTATCATGGGAAACAGAATTAGCCCACAACGTCTGAACAACTTTTTTTGAAAAAATCCCTAAGCCGCGCGGTCACAATTTCAGCAAAAATCTGACGTTCTGCAATTCACTGAGAAATGGTGCCGAACTTTTGCAAACGATCCCCTGAAAGCTTTTTTGGTGGAAACAGATGGGTTTGTATCATGGGAAACAGAATTAGCCCTCGATGTCAGAACACCTTTTTTTGAAAAAATCCCTAAGCCGCGAGGTCACAATTTCAGCAAAAATCTGACGTTTTGCAATTCACTCAGAAATGGTGCCAAACTGTTGCAAACGATCCCCTGAAAGCTTTTTTGGTGGAAACAGATGGGTTTGTATCATGGGAAACAGAATTAGCCCACAACGTCTGAACAACTTTTTTTGAAAAAATCCCTAAGCCGCGCGGTCACAATTTCAGCAAAAATCTGACGTTCTGCAATTCACTGAGAAATGGGGCCGAACTTTTGCAAACGATCGACTGAAAGCTTTTTCGGTGAAAACAGATGGGTTTTTTTCATGGGAAACAGAATTAGCCCTCGATGTCTGAACACCTTTTTTTGAAAAAATCCCTAAGCCGCGCGGTCACAATTTCAGCAAAAATCTGACATTCTGCAATTCACTCAGAAATGGTGCCAAACTGTTGCAAACGATCGACTGAAAGCTTTTTCGGTGGAAACAGATGGGTTTTTATCATGGGAAACAGAATTAGCCCTCGATGTCTGAACACCTTTTTTTGAAAAAATCCCTAAGCCGCGCGGTCACAATTTCAGCAAAAATCTGACGTTCTGCAATTCACTGAGAAATGGTGCCGAACTTTTGCAAATGATCGACTGAAAGCTTTTTCGGTGAAAACAGATGGGTTTTTTTCATGGGAAACAGAATTAGCCCTCGATGTCTGAACACTTTTTTTTGAAAAAATCCCTAAGCCGCGCGGTCACAATTTCAGCAAAAATCTGACATTCTGCAATTCACTCAGAAATGGTGCCAAACTGTTGCAAACGATCTACTGAAAGCTTTTTCGGTGGAAACAGATGGGTTTTTATCATGGGAAACAGAATTAGCCCTCGATGTCTGAACACCTTTTTTTGAAAAAATCCCTAAGCCGCGCGGTCACAATTTCAGCAAAAATCTGACGTTCTGCAATTCACTCAGAAATGGTGCCGAACTTTTGCAAACGATCCCCTGAAAGCTTTTTTGGTGGAAACAGATGGGTTTGTATCATGGAAAACAGAATTAGCTCTCGACATCTGAACAACTTTTTTTGAAAAAATCCCTAAGCCGCGCGGTCACAATTTCAGCAAAAATCTGACGTTGTGCAATTCACTCAGAAATGGTGCCAAACTGTTGCAAACGATCGACTGAAAGCTTTTTCAGTGGAAACAGATGGGTTTTTATCATGGGAAACAGAATTAGCCCACAACGTCTAAACATTTTTTTTGAAAAAATCCCTAAGCCGCGCGGTCACAATTTCAGCAAAAAACTGACGTTCTGCAATTCACTCAGAAATGGTGCCAAACTGTTGCAAACGATCGACTGAAAGCTTTTTCTGTGGAAACAGATGGGTTTTTATCATGGGAAACAGAATTAGCCCTCGATGTCTGAACACCTTTTTTTGAAAAAATCCCTAAGCCGCGCGGTCACAATTTCAGCAAAAATCTGACGTTCTGCAATTCACTCAGAAATGGTGCCGAACTTTTGCAAACGATCCCCTGAAAGCTTTTTCGGTGGAAACAGATGGGTTTGTATCATAGGAAACTGAATTAGACCACAACGTCTGAACCACTTTTTTTGAAAAAATCCCTAAGCCGCGCGGTCACAATTTCAGCAAAAATCTGACATTCTGCAATTCACTCAGAAATGGTGCCAAACTGTTGCAAACGATCGACTGAAAGCTTTT
>NW_028148641.1:0-69820 GCF_965153285.1 Podarcis tiliguerta | reverse complement strand
AGACCTGGTTCCTGGTTGGACGAAGGGCCTTTTTTCGGCAGCGGGGGGGTGCCTCCTCCCTGCTGGGCCTTCTTAGGCTTTCCGGACCCCCCCCCCCCCGCCGATTTCCGAGGCCGGATTCGGCCTTCTTTTGTCCTTGGCGGCCCTCCCTGCGAAGCGGGGAGGCCTGGTGTCTTGCGGGGCTGCAGGGAGGCAGGCGCGGCCTAACTTGGGCCTGGGTGCAGGCCCATTGTGTTCAGCTGCCTTTCCCTGCTGCGTTTTGGCGGGAACGCCATTTTCCAGGCTTAAATTGCTCACGCAGGCCATCTAGTGGCCGTTCTGAGGCACTGCAGCCTCCCTGATTTTATTATAAAGAAATACTTTAGACTGTTTAACTGCTGCCACTTTGTGGACATTCTGTGCATTGCAGCCTGTTGTTTTCTTTTAGTACAGGGAAGCTAATTTGCTGCCAGCTAGTGGCCAATAAAGGAAAAAGGCACTTTCTGGTTAATTGTATGCTCCTTAATTGAGTAGCTTACTGTTTTATTTTGGTTCATTTTGTGATCGCCAGGTATCTGGGGTGCATTAACTTCTTTTCTCATGTTGCTATTCCTCTTTTTTGGTAGCCATCATGTCTCCGAAGAGAGTCCCAGCGCAGCCTGCCTTGACCGTTCCGCCTAAAAGAAAGAAGACGAATAAGCTTTAATTGTGCTTATTTCAATTCGCATGGTGTTTTTTGGGTGTGCACCAGAATCACCCGAAACCAAAGCAAAAAGGCGTTTTGGGGTCCATCTACATAAAAAGAAGATGATAAAGCTCAGATTGGGCTTATTTCAAATTGGTATTTTGGGGGTTAGAATGCACATTCACCCACAAAACGCAGAGTGACATGTTTGTTAACAGCCCAAATCAAGCATAGGTCTTTTGGGTCAATCTCAATAGAAAGAGGACAAATAAGCTTTGATTTTTCTTTCGGTGTTCATTCACCCACAAATAGCAAAGCGAAGTTTAATAAGTCAAAAGTAGGCAAAAGTGTTTCTTTTGGGTTCCAACTACATAGAAAGAAGAATCTTGGATTTCGCCCATTTCAATTCGGGTTCTTTGGTGTTAATGCACATTCACCCAGAAAACGCAAAGTTTATGTAATGAGACCAAAATAACAAAACACCGTCTTTTTGCTTCCCTATGCATAGAAAGAAGACGAATAAGCTTTGCTTGGGCTTATTTCAATTCGCATGTTGTTTTTTGGGTGTTCACCAGAATCACCCCAACCAAAGCCAAAAGGAGTTTTGGGTTCCATCTACACGAAAAGAAGATGATAAAGCTCTGATTGGGCTTATTTCCAATTGTTGGTTTTGGGGTTAGACTGCACATTCACCCCGAAATCGCAGATGCTAAATGTTTGTTATCAGTTCAAATAAAGTATAGGTGTTTTTGTGTTCTTTGGTGAAAATGCACATTGACCCAGAAATCGCAAAGTGTACGTAATGAGACCAAAATAACAAAACACCATCTTTTCGCTTTCTTATGCGTAGAAAGAAGACTCATAAGCTTTGATTGGGCTTATTTCCCATTGTTGTTTTTGGGATTAGAATGCACATTCACCTAAAAACCAAACTGAAATATATGTTTTCAGCCCAAATCAAGCAGAGGTGTTTTGCTTCCATCTCAATAGAAAGAGGACGAATAAGCTTTAATTGTTCTTTCAGTGTTCATTCACCCACAAAGCCAAAACAAAGCAAAACAGGTTGTTTTGGCTTCCATCTACATAGAAAGAAGAATCTTGGATATCGCATATTTCACGTCGTGTTTTGGTGTAAATGCACATTGATCCAGAAATTGCATAGTGTATGTAATGAGACCAATATAACACAACACTGTCTTTTTGCTTCCATGTGCGTAGAAAGACGACGAATAAGCTTTGATTGTGCTTATTTCAATTTGCATGGTGTTTTTTGGGTGTGCACCAGAATCAGCCCCAACCAAAGCAAAAAGGTATTTTTGGGTCCATCTACATAAAAAGAAGATGATAACGCTCTGATTGGCCTTATTTCCAATTGGTGTTTTTGGGGTTAGAATGCACATTCACTCAAAAATCGCCGAGTGACATGTTTGTTTTCAGCCCAAATAAAGCATAGGTGTTTTGGTTCCATCGCAAAAGAAAGCATGGATTGTTCTTTCGGTGTTCATTCACTCACAAATAGCAATGCGAAGTGTAATAAGCTAAAACAAAGTCAAACACGGTGTTTTGGGTTCCAGACACATAAAAAGAAGAATCTTGGATTTCGCTTATTTCATGGCGTGTTCTTTGGTGTTAATGCACATTGACCCAGAAATCGCAAAGTGTATGTAATGAGACCAAAATCACAAAACCAACTTTTCGCTTCCATATGCATAGAAAGAAGAAGAATAAGCTTTAATTGGGCTTATTTCAATTCTCATGGTGCTTTTTCGGTGTGCACCAGAATCGCCCCCAACCAAAGCAAAAAGGTGTTTTGGGTTCCATCTACATAAAAGGAAGACGAATAGGCTTTGATTGAGCTTATTTCAAATTGGTGTTTTAGGGGTTACAATGCACATTCACCCAAAATGGCAATGTTTGTCATGAGCCCAAATTAAACATAGGTGTCTGGGTTCCATCTCAATAAAAAGAGGACGAATAACCTTTGCTTGTTCTTTCGTTGTTCATTCACCCACAAATAGCAAAGCGAAGTTTAATCAGCCCAAACAAAGTAAAACACGTTGTTTTGCGTTCCATCTACATCGAAGGAAGTCTTGGCTTTCGCTTTTCTTTTTGCCGTGTTCTTTGGTGAAAATGCACATTGACCCAGAAATCGTCATTTATGTAATGAGCCCAAAATAACAAAACACAGTCTTTTCGCTTTCTTATGCGTAGAAAGAAGACAAATAAGCTTGGATTGGGCTGATTTCAATTCTCATGGTATTTTTTGGGTATACACCAGAATCGCCCCCAACCAAAGCCAAAAGGAGTTTTGGGTTCCATCTACACAAAAAGAAGATGATAAAGCTCTGATTGGGCTTATTTCCAATTGTTGGTTTTGGGGTTAGACTGCACATTCACCCCGAAATCGCAGATGCTAAATGTTTGTTATCAGTCCAAATCAAGGTGTTTTTGTGTTCTTTGGTGAAAATGCACATTGACCCAGAAATCGCAAAGTGTATGTAATGAGACCAAAATAACAAAACACCATCTTTTCGCTTTCTTATGCGTAGAAAGAAGACTCATAAGCTTTGATTGGGCTTATTTCCCATTGTTGTTTTTGGGGTTAGAATGCACATTCACCTAAAAACCAAACTGAAATATATCTTATCAGCCCAAATCAAACATAGGTGTTTTGGTTCCAAAGCAAAAAGGTGTTTTGGGTTCCATCTTCATAAAAAGAAGATGATAACGCCCTGAGTGGGCTTATTTCAAATTGGTGTTTTTGGGGTTAGAGTGCACATTCACCCAAAAATTGCAGTGACATGTTTGTTATCAGCCCTAATCAAGCATAGGTGTTTTGGTTCCATCTCAATAGAAAGAGGACGAATAAGCATGGATTGTTCTTTCGGTGTTCATTCACTTACAAATAGCAAAGCGAAGCGTAATAAGCTTTAACAAAGCCAAACAGGTTGTTTTGGGTTCGAGCTACATAGAAAGAATCTTGGATTTCGCTTATTTCATGTCGTGTTCTTTGGTGTTAATGCACATTGACATAGAAATCGCAGTGTGTGTCTATTGAGACCAAAATATCAAAACACCGTCTTTCCCTTCCATATGAGTAGAAAGAAGACGAATAAGCTTTAATTGTGCTTATTTGCATTCGCATTGTGTTTTTTGGGTGTGCACCAGAATCACCCCCAACCAAACAAAAAAGGTGTTTTGGATTCTATCTACATAAAAAGAAGATGATAACGCTCTGATTGGGCTGATTTCAAATTGGTGTTTTTGGTTTAGAATGCACATTCACCCAAAAATCGCAGTGACATGTTTGTTAGGTGTATAGGTGTTTTTGTTCCATCGCAAAAGAAAGCTTGGATTATTTTTTCGGTGTTCATTCACTCACAAATAGCAAAGCTAAAGCTAATAAGCTAAAACAAAGCCAAACAGGTTGTTTTGGGTCCCAGCTACATAGAAAGAAGAATCTTGGATTTCGCTTATTTCATGTCGTGTTCCTTGGTGTTCATGCACATTGACCCAGAAATCGCAAAGTGTGTGTAATGAGACCAAATAAAGCATAGGTGTTTTGGTTCCATCGCAATAGAAAGCTTGGATTGTTCTTTCGGTGTTCATTCACTCACAAAGCGTGTTCTCCTTGCACGAGGCTAGGGCTTCCTCTTTTCGCCCATGCATTGGATTGATCACAGCTCTGACAACAGCGAAGGGAGATGGTTGTATTTTTCTACTAATTACCCATTATCCTTGTGTCTTTGGCCTGCTTTAATTGCGTTAGCTCTATTTAATTCTTAATTTTGTCCTTTGATTAAGTTTCCTCTGTGTAATAATTATTAATTTTATTTTAATTTTCCCTCTCTCCTTCTAAAATTTTTACCCTTCATTCCCACCCCCCTTAGTCCTTTAATTTTCCCCTATCCCCCCTCCCCCCCCACTGTAGCTTACCTTAACGTTCGGAGGCACTAGGCCTCTGCGAAGTGCGCCCAGCCGCAGGGGCGCAGCTGCCTAGACCTGGTTCCTGGTTGGACGAAGGGCCTTTTTTCGGCAGCGGGGGGGTGCCTCCTCCCTGCTGGGCCTTCTTAGGCTTTCCGGACCCCCCCCCCCCCCGCCGATTTCCGAGGCCGGATTCGGCCTTCTTTTGTCCTTGGCGGCCCTCCCTGCGAAGCGGGGAGGCCTGGTGTCTTGCGGGGCTGCAGGGAGGCAGGCGCGGCCTAACTTGGGCCTGGGTGCAGGCCCATTGTGTTCAGCTGCCTTTCCCTGCTGCGTTTTGGCGGGAACGCCATTTTCCAGGCTTAAATTGCTCACGCAGGCCATCTAGTGGCCGTTCTGAGGCACTGCAGCCTCCCTGATTTTATTATAAAGAAATACTTTAGACTGTTTAACTGCTGCCACTTTGTGGACATTCTGTGCATTGCAGCCTGTTGTTTTCTTTTAGTACAGGGAAGCTAATTTGCTGCCAGCTAGTGGCCAATAAAGGAAAAAGGCACTTTCTGGTTAATTGTATGCTCCTTAATTGAGTAGCTTACTGTTTTATTTTGGTTCATTTTGTGATCGCCAGGTATCTGGGGTGCATTAACTTCTTTTCTCATGTTGCTATTCCTCTTTTTTGGTAGCCATCATGTCTCCGAAGAGAGTCCCAGCGCAGCCTGCCTTGACCGTTCCGCCTAAAAGAAAGAAGACGAATAAGCTTTAATTGTGCTTATTTCAATTCGCATGGTGTTTTTTGGGTGTGCACCAGAATCACCCGAAACCAAAGCAAAAAGGCGTTTTGGGGTCCATCTACATAAAAAGAAGATGATAAAGCTCAGATTGGGCTTATTTCAAATTGGTATTTTGGGGGTTAGAATGCACATTCACCCACAAAACGCAGAGTGACATGTTTGTTAACAGCCCAAATCAAGCATAGGTCTTTTGGGTCAATCTCAATAGAAAGAGGACAAATAAGCTTTGATTTTTCTTTCGGTGTTCATTCACCCACAAATAGCAAAGCGAAGTTTAATAAGTCAAAAGTAGGCAAAAGTGTTTCTTTTGGGTTCCAACTACATAGAAAGAAGAATCTTGGATTTCGCCCATTTCAATTCGGGTTCTTTGGTGTTAATGCACATTCACCCAGAAAACGCAAAGTTTATGTAATGAGACCAAAATAACAAAACACCGTCTTTTTGCTTCCCTATGCATAGAAAGAAGACGAATAAGCTTTGCTTGGGCTTATTTCAATTCGCATGTTGTTTTTTGGGTGTTCACCAGAATCACCCCAACCAAAGCCAAAAGGAGTTTTGGGTTCCATCTACACGAAAAGAAGATGATAAAGCTCTGATTGGGCTTATTTCCAATTGTTGGTTTTGGGGTTAGACTGCACATTCACCCCGAAATCGCAGATGCTAAATGTTTGTTATCAGTTCAAATAAAGTATAGGTGTTTTTGTGTTCTTTGGTGAAAATGCACATTGACCCAGAAATCGCAAAGTGTACGTAATGAGACCAAAATAACAAAACACCATCTTTTCGCTTTCTTATGCGTAGAAAGAAGACTCATAAGCTTTGATTGGGCTTATTTCCCATTGTTGTTTTTGGGATTAGAATGCACATTCACCTAAAAACCAAACTGAAATATATGTTTTCAGCCCAAATCAAGCAGAGGTGTTTTGCTTCCATCTCAATAGAAAGAGGACGAATAAGCTTTAATTGTTCTTTCAGTGTTCATTCACCCACAAAGCCAAAACAAAGCAAAACAGGTTGTTTTGGCTTCCATCTACATAGAAAGAAGAATCTTGGATATCGCATATTTCACGTCGTGTTTTGGTGTAAATGCACATTGATCCAGAAATTGCATAGTGTATGTAATGAGACCAATATAACACAACACTGTCTTTTTGCTTCCATGTGCGTAGAAAGACGACGAATAAGCTTTGATTGTGCTTATTTCAATTTGCATGGTGTTTTTTGGGTGTGCACCAGAATCAGCCCCAACCAAAGCAAAAAGGTATTTTTGGGTCCATCTACATAAAAAGAAGATGATAACGCTCTGATTGGCCTTATTTCCAATTGGTGTTTTTGGGGTTAGAATGCACATTCACTCAAAAATCGCCGAGTGACATGTTTGTTTTCAGCCCAAATAAAGCATAGGTGTTTTGGTTCCATCGCAAAAGAAAGCATGGATTGTTCTTTCGGTGTTCATTCACTCACAAATAGCAATGCGAAGTGTAATAAGCTAAAACAAAGTCAAACACGGTGTTTTGGGTTCCAGACACATAAAAAGAAGAATCTTGGATTTCGCTTATTTCATGGCGTGTTCTTTGGTGTTAATGCACATTGACCCAGAAATCGCAAAGTGTATGTAATGAGACCAAAATCACAAAACCAACTTTTCGCTTCCATATGCATAGAAAGAAGAAGAATAAGCTTTAATTGGGCTTATTTCAATTCTCATGGTGCTTTTTCGGTGTGCACCAGAATCGCCCCCAACCAAAGCAAAAAGGTGTTTTGGGTTCCATCTACATAAAAGGAAGACGAATAGGCTTTGATTGAGCTTATTTCAAATTGGTGTTTTAGGGGTTACAATGCACATTCACCCAAAATGGCAATGTTTGTCATGAGCCCAAATTAAACATAGGTGTCTGGGTTCCATCTCAATAAAAAGAGGACGAATAACCTTTGCTTGTTCTTTCGTTGTTCATTCACCCACAAATAGCAAAGCGAAGTTTAATCAGCCCAAACAAAGTAAAACACGTTGTTTTGCGTTCCATCTACATCGAAGGAAGTCTTGGCTTTCGCTTTTCTTTTTGCCGTGTTCTTTGGTGAAAATGCACATTGACCCAGAAATCGTCATTTATGTAATGAGCCCAAAATAACAAAACACAGTCTTTTCGCTTTCTTATGCGTAGAAAGAAGACAAATAAGCTTGGATTGGGCTGATTTCAATTCTCATGGTATTTTTTGGGTATACACCAGAATCGCCCCCAACCAAAGCCAAAAGGAGTTTTGGGTTCCATCTACACAAAAAGAAGATGATAAAGCTCTGATTGGGCTTATTTCCAATTGTTGGTTTTGGGGTTAGACTGCACATTCACCCCGAAATCGCAGATGCTAAATGTTTGTTATCAGTCCAAATCAAGGTGTTTTTGTGTTCTTTGGTGAAAATGCACATTGACCCAGAAATCGCAAAGTGTATGTAATGAGACCAAAATAACAAAACACCATCTTTTCGCTTTCTTATGCGTAGAAAGAAGACTCATAAGCTTTGATTGGGCTTATTTCCCATTGTTGTTTTTGGGGTTAGAATGCACATTCACCTAAAAACCAAACTGAAATATATCTTATCAGCCCAAATCAAACATAGGTGTTTTGGTTCCAAAGCAAAAAGGTGTTTTGGGTTCCATCTTCATAAAAAGAAGATGATAACGCCCTGAGTGGGCTTATTTCAAATTGGTGTTTTTGGGGTTAGAGTGCACATTCACCCAAAAATTGCAGTGACATGTTTGTTATCAGCCCTAATCAAGCATAGGTGTTTTGGTTCCATCTCAATAGAAAGAGGACGAATAAGCATGGATTGTTCTTTCGGTGTTCATTCACTTACAAATAGCAAAGCGAAGCGTAATAAGCTTTAACAAAGCCAAACAGGTTGTTTTGGGTTCGAGCTACATAGAAAGAATCTTGGATTTCGCTTATTTCATGTCGTGTTCTTTGGTGTTAATGCACATTGACATAGAAATCGCAGTGTGTGTCTATTGAGACCAAAATATCAAAACACCGTCTTTCCCTTCCATATGAGTAGAAAGAAGACGAATAAGCTTTAATTGTGCTTATTTGCATTCGCATTGTGTTTTTTGGGTGTGCACCAGAATCACCCCCAACCAAACAAAAAAGGTGTTTTGGATTCTATCTACATAAAAAGAAGATGATAACGCTCTGATTGGGCTGATTTCAAATTGGTGTTTTTGGTTTAGAATGCACATTCACCCAAAAATCGCAGTGACATGTTTGTTAGGTGTATAGGTGTTTTTGTTCCATCGCAAAAGAAAGCTTGGATTATTTTTTCGGTGTTCATTCACTCACAAATAGCAAAGCTAAAGCTAATAAGCTAAAACAAAGCCAAACAGGTTGTTTTGGGTCCCAGCTACATAGAAAGAAGAATCTTGGATTTCGCTTATTTCATGTCGTGTTCCTTGGTGTTCATGCACATTGACCCAGAAATCGCAAAGTGTGTGTAATGAGACCAAATAAAGCATAGGTGTTTTGGTTCCATCGCAATAGAAAGCTTGGATTGTTCTTTCGGTGTTCATTCACTCACAAAGCGTGTTCTCCTTGCACGAGGCTAGGGCTTCCTCTTTTCGCCCATGCATTGGATTGATCACAGCTCTGACAACAGCGAAGGGAGATGGTTGTATTTTTCTACTAATTACCCATTATCCTTGTGTCTTTGGCCTGCTTTAATTGCGTTAGCTCTATTTAATTCTTAATTTTGTCCTTTGATTAAGTTTCCTCTGTGTAATAATTATTAATTTTATTTTAATTTTCCCTCTCTCCTTCTAAAATTTTTACCCTTCATTCCCACCCCCCTTAGTCCTTTAATTTTCCCCTATCCCCCCTCCCCCCCCACTGTAGCTTACCTTAACGTTCGGAGGCACTAGGCCTCTGCGAAGTGCGCCCAGCCGCAGGGGCGCAGCTGCCTAGACCTGGTTCCTGGTTGGACGAAGGGCCTTTTTTCGGCAGCGGGGGGGTGCCTCCTCCCTGCTGGGCCTTCTTAGGCTTTCCGGACCCCCCCCCCCCGCCGATTTCCGAGGCCGGATTCGGCCTTCTTTTGTCCTTGGCGGCCCTCCCTGCGAAGCGGGGAGGCCTGGTGTCTTGCGGGGCTGCAGGGAGGCAGGCGCGGCCTAACTTGGGCCTGGGTGCAGGCCCATTGTGTTCAGCTGCCTTTCCCTGCTGCGTTTTGGCGGGAACGCCATTTTCCAGGCTTAAATTGCTCACGCAGGCCATCTAGTGGCCGTTCTGAGGCACTGCAGCCTCCCTGATTTTATTATAAAGAAATACTTTAGACTGTTTAACTGCTGCCACTTTGTGGACATTCTGTGCATTGCAGCCTGTTGTTTTCTTTTAGTACAGGGAAGCTAATTTGCTGCCAGCTAGTGGCCAATAAAGGAAAAAGGCACTTTCTGGTTAATTGTATGCTCCTTAATTGAGTAGCTTACTGTTTTATTTTGGTTCATTTTGTGATCGCCAGGTATCTGGGGTGCATTAACTTCTTTTCTCATGTTGCTATTCCTCTTTTTTGGTAGCCATCATGTCTCCGAAGAGAGTCCCAGCGCAGCCTGCCTTGACCGTTCCGCCTAAAAGAAAGAAGACGAATAAGCTTTAATTGTGCTTATTTCAATTCGCATGGTGTTTTTTGGGTGTGCACCAGAATCACCCGAAACCAAAGCAAAAAGGCGTTTTGGGGTCCATCTACATAAAAAGAAGATGATAAAGCTCAGATTGGGCTTATTTCAAATTGGTATTTTGGGGGTTAGAATGCACATTCACCCACAAAACGCAGAGTGACATGTTTGTTAACAGCCCAAATCAAGCATAGGTCTTTTGGGTCAATCTCAATAGAAAGAGGACAAATAAGCTTTGATTTTTCTTTCGGTGTTCATTCACCCACAAATAGCAAAGCGAAGTTTAATAAGTCAAAAGTAGGCAAAAGTGTTTCTTTTGGGTTCCAACTACATAGAAAGAAGAATCTTGGATTTCGCCCATTTCAATTCGGGTTCTTTGGTGTTAATGCACATTCACCCAGAAAACGCAAAGTTTATGTAATGAGACCAAAATAACAAAACACCGTCTTTTTGCTTCCCTATGCATAGAAAGAAGACGAATAAGCTTTGCTTGGGCTTATTTCAATTCGCATGTTGTTTTTTGGGTGTTCACCAGAATCACCCCAACCAAAGCCAAAAGGAGTTTTGGGTTCCATCTACACGAAAAGAAGATGATAAAGCTCTGATTGGGCTTATTTCCAATTGTTGGTTTTGGGGTTAGACTGCACATTCACCCCGAAATCGCAGATGCTAAATGTTTGTTATCAGTTCAAATAAAGTATAGGTGTTTTTGTGTTCTTTGGTGAAAATGCACATTGACCCAGAAATCGCAAAGTGTACGTAATGAGACCAAAATAACAAAACACCATCTTTTCGCTTTCTTATGCGTAGAAAGAAGACTCATAAGCTTTGATTGGGCTTATTTCCCATTGTTGTTTTTGGGATTAGAATGCACATTCACCTAAAAACCAAACTGAAATATATGTTTTCAGCCCAAATCAAGCAGAGGTGTTTTGCTTCCATCTCAATAGAAAGAGGACGAATAAGCTTTAATTGTTCTTTCAGTGTTCATTCACCCACAAAGCCAAAACAAAGCAAAACAGGTTGTTTTGGCTTCCATCTACATAGAAAGAAGAATCTTGGATATCGCATATTTCACGTCGTGTTTTGGTGTAAATGCACATTGATCCAGAAATTGCATAGTGTATGTAATGAGACCAATATAACACAACACTGTCTTTTTGCTTCCATGTGCGCAGAAAGACGACGAATAAGCTTTGATTGTGCTTATTTCAATTTGCATGGTGTTTTTTGGGTGTGCACCAGAATCAGCCCCAACCAAAGCAAAAAGGTATTTTTGGGTCCATCTACATAAAAAGATGATAACGCTCTGATTGGCCTTATTTCCAATTGGTGTTTTTGGGGTTAGAATGCACATTCACTCAAAAATCGCCGAGTGACATGTTTGTTTTCAGCCCAAATAAAGCATAGGTGTTTTGGTTCCATCGCAAAAGAAAGCATGGATTGTTCTTTCGGTGTTCATTCACTCACAAATAGCAATGCGAAGTGTAATAAGCTAAAACAAAGTCAAACACGGTGTTTTGGGTTCCAGACACATAAAAAGAAGAATCTTGGATTTCGCTTATTTCATGGCGTGTTCTTTGGTGTTAATGCACATTGACCCAGAAATCGCAAAGTGTATGTAATGAGACCAAAATCACAAAACCAACTTTTCGCTTCCATATGCATAGAAAGAAGAAGAATAAGCTTTAATTGGGCTTATTTCAATTCTCATGGTGCTTTTTCGGTGTGCACCAGAATCGCCCCCAACCAAAGCAAAAAGGTGTTTTGGGTTCCATCTACATAAAAGGAAGACGAATAGGCTTTGATTGAGCTTATTTCAAATTGGTGTTTTAGGGGTTACAATGCACATTCACCCAAAATGGCAATGTTTGTCATGAGCCCAAATTAAACATAGGTGTCTGGGTTCCATCTCAATAAAAAGAGGACGAATAACCTTTGCTTGTTCTTTCGTTGTTCATTCACCCACAAATAGCAAAGCGAAGTTTAATCAGCCCAAACAAAGTAAAACACGTTGTTTTGCGTTCCATCTACATCGAAGGAAGTCTTGGCTTTCGCTTTTCTTTTTGCCGTGTTCTTTGGTGAAAATGCACATTGACCCAGAAATCGTCATTTATGTAATGAGCCCAAAATAACAAAACACAGTCTTTTCGCTTTCTTATGCGTAGAAAGAAGACAAATAAGCTTGGATTGGGCTGATTTCAATTCTCATGGTATTTTTTGGGTATACACCAGAATCGCCCCCAACCAAAGCCAAAAGGAGTTTTGGGTTCCATCTACACGAAAAGAAGATGATAAAGCTCTGATTGGGCTTATTTCCAATTGTTGGTTTTGGGGTTAGACTGCACATTCACCCCGAAATCGCAGATGCTAAATGTTTGTTATCAGTTCAAATAAAGTATAGGTGTTTTTGTGTTCTTTGGTGAAAATGCACATTGACCCAGAAATCGCAAAGTGTACGTAATGAGACCAAAATAACAAAACACCATCTTTTCGCTTTCTTATGCGTAGAAAGAAGACTCATAAGCTTTGATTGGGCTTATTTCCCATTGTTGTTTTTGGGATTAGAATGCACATTCACCTAAAAACCAAACTGAAATATATGTTTTCAGCCCAAATCAAGCAGAGGTGTTTTGCTTCCATCTCAATAGAAAGAGGACGAATAAGCTTTAATTGTTCTTTCAGTGTTCATTCACCCACAAAGCCAAAACAAAGCAAAACAGGTTGTTTTGGCTTCCATCTACATAGAAAGAAGAATCTTGGATATCGCATATTTCATGTCGTGTTCTTTGGTGTTAATGCACATTGACCCAGAAATCGCAAAGTGTATGTAATGAGACCAATATAACACAACACTGTCTTTTTGCTTCCATGTGCGTAGAAAGACGACGAATAAGCTTTGATTGTGCTTATTTCAATTTGCATGGTGTTTTTTGGGTGTGCACCAGAATCAGCCCCAACCAAAGCAAAAAGGTATTTTTGGGTCCATCTACATAAAAAGAAGATGATAACGCTCTGATTGGCCTTATTTCCAATTGGTGTTTTTGGGGTTAGAATGCACATTCACTCAAAAATCGCCGAGTGACATGTTTGTTTTCAGCCCAAATAAAGCATAGGTGTTTTGGTTCCATCGCAAAAGAAAGCATGGATTGTTCTTTCGGTGTTCATTCACTCACAAATAGCAATGCGAAGTGTAATAAGCTAAAACAAAGTCAAACACGGTGTTTTGGGTTCGAGCTACATAGAAAGAATCTTGGATTTCGCTTATTTCATGTCGTGTTCTTTGGTGTTAATGCACATTGACATAGAAATCGCAGTGTGTGTCTATTGAGACCAAAATATCAAAACACCGTCTTTCCCTTCCATATGAGTAGAAAGAAGACGAATAAGCTTTAATTGTGCTTATTTGCATTCGCATTGTGTTTTTTGGGTGTGCACCAGAATCACCCCCAACCAAACAAAAAAGGTGTTTTGGATTCTATCTACATAAAAAGAAGATGATAACGCTCTGATTGGGCTGATTTCAAATTGGTGTTTTTGGTTTAGAATGCACATTCACCCAAAAATCGCAGTGACATGTTTGTTAGGTGTATAGGTGTTTTTGTTCCATCGCAAAAGAAAGCTTGGATTATTTTTTCGGTGTTCATTCACTCACAAATAGCAAAGCTAAAGCTAATAAGCTAAAACAAAGCCAAACAGGTTGTTTTGGGTCCCAGCTACATAGAAAGAAGAATCTTGGATTTCGCTTATTTCATGTCGTGTTCCTTGGTGTTCATGCACATTGACCCAGAAATCGCAAAGTGTGTGTAATGAGACCAAATAAAGTATAGGTGTTTTGGTTCCATCGCAATAGAAAGCTTGGATTGTTCTTTCGGTGTTCATTCACTCACAAAGCGTGTTCTCCTTGCACGAGGCTAGGGCTTCCTCTTTTCGCCCATGCATTGGATTGATCACAGCTCTGACAACAGCGAAGGGAGATGGTTGTATTTTCTACTAATTACCCATTATCCTTGTGTCTTTGGCCTGCTTTAATTGCGTTAGCTCTATTTAATTCTTAATTTTGTCCTTTGATTAAGTTTCCTCTGTGTAATAATTATTAATTTTATTTTAATTTTCCCTCTCTCCTTCTAAAATTTTTACCCTTCATTCCCACCCCCCTTAGTCCTTTAATTTTCCCCTATCCCCCCTCCCCCCCCACTGTAGCTTACCTTAACGTTCGGAGGCACTAGGCCTCTGCGAAGTGCGCCCAGCCGCAGGGGCGCAGCTGCCTAGACCTGGTTCCTGGTTGGACGAAGGGCCTTTTTTCGGCAGCGGGGGGTGCCTCCTCCCTGCTGGGCCTTCTTAGGCTTTCCGAACCCCCCCCCCCCCCGCCGATTTCCGAGGCCGGATTCGGCCTTCTTTTGTCCTTGGCGGCCCTCCCTGCGAAGCGGGGAGGCCTGGTGTCTTGCGGGGCTGCAGGGAGGCAGGCGCGGCCTAACTTGGGCCTGGGTGCAGGCCCATTGTGTTCAGCTGCCTTTCCCTGCTGCGTTTTGGTGGGAACGCCATTTTCCAGGCTTAAATTGCTCACGCAGGCCATCTAGTGGCCGTTCTGAGGCACTGCAGCCTCCCTGATTTTATTATAAAGAAATACTTTAGACTGTTTAACTGCTGCCACTTTGTGGACATTCTGTGCATTGCAGCCTGTTGTTTTCTTTTAGTACAGGGAAGCTAATTTGCTGCCAGCTAGTGGCCAATAAAGGAAAAAGGCACTTTCTGGTTAATTGTATGCTCCTTAATTGAGTAGCTTACTGTTTTATTTTGGTTCATTTTGTGACCGCCAGGTATCTGGGGTGCATTAACTTCTTTTCTCATGTTGCTATTCCTCTTTTTTGGTAGCCATCATGTCTCCGAAGAGAGTTCCAGCGCAGCCTGCCTTGACCGTTCCGCCTAAAAGAAAGAAGACAAATAAGCTTTAATTGTGCTTATTTCAATTCGCATGGTGTTTTTTGGGTGTGCACCAGAATCACCCGAAACCAAAGCAAAAAGGCGTTTTGGGGTCCATCTACATAAAAAGAAGATGATAAAGCTCAGATTGGGCTTATTTCAAATTGGTATTTTGGGGGTTAGAATGCACATTCACCCACAAAACGCAGAGTGACATGTTTGTTAACAGCCCAAATCAAGCATAGGTCTTTTGGGTCAATCTCAATAGAAAGAGGACAAATAAGCTTTGATTTTTCTTTCGGTGTTCATTCACCCACAAATAGCAAAGCGAAGTTTAATAAGTCAAAAGTAGGCAAAAGTGTTTCTTTTGGGTTCCATCTACATAGAAAGAAGAATCTTGGATTTCGCCCATTTCAATTCGGGTTCTTTGGTGTTAATGCACATTCACCCAGAAAACGCAAAGTTTATGTAATGAGACCAAAATAACAAAACACCGTCTTTTTGCTTCCCTATGCATAGAAAGAAGACGAATAAGCTTTGCTTGGGCTTATTTCAATTTGCATGTTGTCTTTTGGGTGTTCACCAGAATCACCCCAACCAAAGCAAAAAGGAGTTTTGGGTTCCATCTACACGAAAAGAAGATGATAAAGCTCTGATTGGGCTCATTTCCAATTGTTGGTTTTGGGGTTAGACTGCACATTCACCCCGAAATCGCAGATGCTAAATGTTTGTTATCAGTTCAAATAAAGTATAGGTGTTTTTGTGTTCTTTGGTGAAAATGCACATTGACCCAGAAATCGCAAAGTGTACGTAATGAGACCAAAATAACAAAACACCATCTTTTCGCTTTCTTATGCGTAGAAAGAAGACTCATAAGCTTTGATTGGGCTTATTTCCCATTGTTGTTTTTGGGGTTAGAATGCACATTCACCTAAAAACCAAACTGAAATATATGTTATCAGCCCAAATCAAGCAGAGGTGTTTTGCTTCCATCTCAATAGAAAGAGGACGAATAAGCTTTAATTGTTCTTTCAGTGTTCATTCACCCACAAAGCCAAAACAAAGCAAAACAGGTTGTTTTGGCTTCCATCTACATAGAAAGAAGAATCTTGGATATCGCATATTTCATGTCGTGTTCTTTGGTGTTAATGCACATTGACCCAGAAATCGCAAAGTGTATGTAATGAGACCAATATAACACAACACTGTCTTTTTGCTTCCATGTGCGTAGAAAGACGATGAATAAGCTTTGATTGTGCTTATTTCAATTTGCATGGTGTTTTTTGGGTGTGCACCAGAATCAGCCCCAACCAAAGCAAAAAGGTATTTTTGGGTCCATCTACATAAAAAGAAGATGATAACGCTCTGATTGGCCTTATTTCCAATTGGAAATAAGTTTTGGGTTCCAGACACATAAAAAGAAGAATCTTGGATTTCGCTTATTTCATGTCGTGTTCTTTGGTGTTAATGCACATTGACCCAGAAATCGCAAAGTGTATGTAATGAGACCAAAATCACAAAACACCAACTTTTCGCTTCCATATGCATAGAAAGAAGAAGAATAAGCTTTAATTGGGCTTATTTCAATTCTCATGGTGCTTTTTCGGTGTGCACCTGAATCGCCCCCAACCAAAGCAAAAAGGTGCTTTGGGTTCCATCTACATAAAAGGAAGACGAATAGGCTTTGATTGAGCTTATTTCAAAT
Organism: Podarcis tiliguerta; assembly: GCF_965153285.1. Classification (NCBI taxonomy): domain Eukaryota; kingdom Metazoa; phylum Chordata; class Lepidosauria; order Squamata; family Lacertidae; genus Podarcis; species Podarcis tiliguerta. Next base: position 53,164 of record NW_028148641.1, on the reverse strand, counting down.
TGGTGTTTTAGGGGTTACAATGCACATTCACCCAAAATGGCAATGTTTGTCATGAGCCCAAATTAAACATAGGTGTCTGGGTTCCATCTCAATAAAAAGAGGACGAATAACCTTTGCTTGTTCTTTCGTTGTTCATTCACCCACAAATAGCAAAGCGAAGTTTAATCAGCCCAAACAAAGTAAAACACGTTGTTTTGCGTTCCATCTACATCGAAGGAAGTCTTGGCTTTCGCTTTTCTTTTTGCCGTGTTCTTTGGTGAAAATGCACATTGACCCAGAAATCGTCATTTATGTAATGAGCCCAAAATAACAAAACACAGTCTTTTCGCTTTCTTATGCGTAGAAAGAAGACAAATAAGCTTGGATTGGGCTGATTTCAATTCTCATGGTATTTTTTGGGTATACACCGGAATCGCCCCCAACCAAAGCCAAAAGGAGTTTTGGGTTCCATCTACACAAAAAGAAGATGATAAAGCTCTGATTGGGCTTATTTCCAATTGTTGGTTTTGGGGTTAGACTGCACATTCACCCCGAAATCGCAGATGCTAAATGTTTGTTATCAGTCCAAATCAAGGTGTTTTTGTGTTCTTTGGTGAAAATGCACATTGACCCAGAAATCGCAAAGTGTATGTAATGAGACCAAAATAACAAAACACCATCTTTTCGCTTTCTTATGCGTAGAAAGAAGACTCATAAGCTTTGATTGGGCTTATTTCCCATTGTTGTTTTTGGGGTTAGAATGCACATTCACCTAAAAACCAAACTGAAATATATCTTATCAGCCCAAATCAAACATAGGTGTTTTGGTTCCAAAGCAAAAAGGTGTTTTGGGTTCCATCTTCATAAAAAGAAGATGATAACGCCCTGAGTGGGCTTATTTCAAATTGGTGTTTTTGGGGTTAGAGTGCACATTCACCCAAAAATTGCAGTGACATGTTTGTTATCAGCCCTAATCAAGCATAGGTGTTTTGGTTCCATCTCAATAGAAAGAGGACGAATAAGCATGGATTGTTCTTTCGGTGTTCATTCACTTACAAATAGCAAAGCGAAGCGTAATAAGCTTTAACAAAGCCAAACAGGTTGTTTTGGGTTCGAGCTACATAGAAAGAATCTTGGATTTCGCTTATTTCATGTCGTGTTCTTTGGTGTTAATGCACATTGACATAGAAATCGCAGTGTGTGTCTATTGAGACCAAAATATCAAAACACCGTCTTTCCCTTCCATATGAGTAGAAAGAAGACGAATAAGCTTTAATTGTGCTTATTTGCATTCGCATTGTGTTTTTTGGGTGTGCACCAGAATCACCCCCAACCAAACAAAAAAGGTGTTTTGGATTCTATCTACATAAAAAGAAGATGATAACGCTCTGATTGGGCTGATTTCAAATTGGTGTTTTTGGTTTAGAATGCACATTCACCCAAAAATCGCAGTGACATGTTTGTTAGGTGTATAGGTGTTTTTGTTCCATCGCAAAAGAAACCTTGGATTATTTTTTCGGTGTTCATTCACTCACAAATAGCAAAGCTAAAGCTAATAAGCTAAAACAAAGCCAAACAGGTTGTTTTGGGTCCCAGCTACATAGAAAGAAGAATCTTGGATTTCGCTTATTTCATGTCGTGTTCCTTGGTGTTCATGTACATTGACCCAGAAATCGCAAAGTGTGTGTAATGAGACCAAATAAAGCATAGGTGTTTTGGTTCCATCGCAATAGAAAGCTTGGATTGTTCTTTCGGTGTTCATTCACTCACAAAGCGTGTTCTCCTTGCACGAGGCTAGGGCTTCCTCTTTTCGCCCATGCATTGGATTGATCACAGCTCTGACAACAGCGAAGGGAGATGGTTGTATTTTTCTACTAATTACCCATTATCCTTGTGTCTTTGGCCTGCTTTAATTGCGTTAGCTCTATTTAATTCTTAATTTTGTCCTTTGATTAAGTTTCCTCTGTGTAATAATTATTAATTTTATTTTAATTTTCCCTCTCTCCTTCTAAAATTTTTACCCTTCATTCCCACCCCCCTTAGTCCTTTAATTTTCCCCTATCCCCCCTCCCCCCCCACTGTAGCTTACCTTAACGTTCGGAGGCACTAGGCCTCTGCGAAGTGCGCCCAGCCGCAGGGGCGCAGCTGCCTAGACCTGGTTCCTGGTTGGACGAAGGGCCTTTTTTCGGCAGCGGGGGGGTGCCTCCTCCCTGCTGGGCCTTCTTAGGCTTTCCGGACCCCCCCCCCCCGCCGATTTCCGAGGCCGGATTCGGCCTTCTTTTGTCCTTGGCGGCCCTCCCTGCGAAGCGGGGAGGCCTGGTGTCTTGCGGGGCTGCAGGGAGGCAGGCGCGGCCTAACTTGGGCCTGGGTGCAGGCCCATTGTGTTCAGCTGCCTTTCCCTGCTGCGTTTTGGCGGGAACGCCATTTTCCAGGCTTAAATTGCTCACGCAGGCCATCTAGTGGCCGTTCTGAGGCACTGCAGCCTCCCTGATTTTATTATAAAGAAATATTTAGACTGTTTAACTGCTGCCACTTTGTGGACATTCTGTGCATTGCAGCCTGTTGTTTTCTTTTAGTACAGGGAAGCTAATTTGCTGCCAGCTAGTGGCCAATAAAGGAAAAAGGCACTTTCTGGTTAATTGTATGCTCCTTAATTGAGTAGCTTACTGTTTTATTTTGGTTCATTTTGTGATCGCCAGGTATCTGGGGTGCATTAACTTCTTTTCTCATGTTGCTATTCCTCTTTTTTGGTAGCCATCATGTCTCCGAAGAGAGTCCCAGCGCAGCCTGCCTTGACCGTTCCGCCTAAAAGAAAGAAGACGAATAAGCTTTAATTGTGCTTATTTCAATTCGCATGGTGTTTTTTGGGTGTGCACCAGAATCACCCGAAACCAAAGCAAAAAGGCGTTTTGGGGTCCATCTACATAAAAAGAAGATGATAAAGCTCAGATTGGGCTTATTTCAAATTGGTATTTTGGGGGTTAGAATGCACATTCACCCACAAAACGCAGAGTGACATGTTTGTTAACAGCCCAAATCAAGCATAGGTCTTTTGGGTCAATCTCAATAGAAAGAGGACAAATAAGCTTTGATTTTTCTTTCGGTGTTCATTCACCCACAAACAGCAAAGCGAAGTTTAATAAGTCAAAAGTAGGCAAAAGTGTTTCTTTTGGGTTCCAACTACATAGAAAGAAGAATCTTGGATTTCGCCCATTTCAATTCGGGTTCTTTGGTGTTAATGCACATTCACCCAGAAAACGCAAAGTTTATGTAATGAGACCAAAATAACAAAACACCGTCTTTTTGCTTCCCTATGCATAGAAAGAAGACGAATAAGCTTTGCTTGGGCTTATTTCAATTTGCATGTTGTCTTTTGGGTGTTCACCAGAATCACCCCAACCAAAGCAAAAAGGAGTTTTGGGTTCCATCTACACGAAAAGAAGATGATAAAGCTCTGATTGGGCTCATTTCCAATTGTTGGTTTTGGGGTTAGACTGCACATTCACCCCGAAATCGCAGATGCTAAATGTTTGTTATCAGTTCAAATAAAGTATAGGTGTTTTTGTGTTCTTTGGTGAAAATGCACATTGACCCAGAAATCGCAAAGTGTACGTAATGAGACCAAAATAACAAAACACCATCTTTTCGCTTTCTTATGCGTAGAAAGAAGACTCATAAGCTTTGATTGGGCTTATTTCCCATTGTTGTTTTTGGGGTTAGAATGCACATTCACCTAAAAACCAAACTGAAATATATGTTATCAGCCCAAATCAAGCAGAGGTGTTTTGCTTCCATCTCAATAGAAAGAGGACGAATAAGCTTTAATTGTTCTTTCAGTGTTCATTCACCCACAAAGCCAAAACAAAGCAAAACAGGTTGTTTTGGCTTCCATCTACATAGAAAGAAGAATCTTGGATATCGCATATTTCATGTCGTGTTCTTTGGTGTTAATGCACATTGACCCAGAAATCGCAAAGTGTATGTAATGAGACCAATATAACACAACACTGTCTTTTTGCTTCCATGTGCGTAGAAAGACGACGAATAAGCTTTGATTGTGCTTATTTCAATTTGCATGGTGTTTTTTGGGTGTGCACCAGAATCAGCCCCAACCAAAGCAAAAAGGTATTTTTGGGTCCATCTACATAAAAAGAAGATGATAACGCTCTGATTGGCCTTATTTCCAATTGGAAATAAGTTTTGGGTTCCAGACACATAAAAAGAAGAATCTTGGATTTCGCTTATTTCATGTCGTGTTCTTTGGTGTTAATGCACATTGACCCAGAAATCGCAAAGTGTATGTAATGAGACCAAAATCACAAAACACCAACTTTTCGCTTCCATATGCATAGAAAGAAGACGAATAAGCTTTAATTGGGCTTATTTCAATTCTCATGGTGCTTTTTCGGTGTGCACCAGAATCGCCCCCAACCAAAGCAAAAAGGTGTTTTGGGTTCCATCTACATAAAAGGAAGACGAATAGGCTTTGATTGAGCTTATTTCAAATTGGTGTTTTAGGGGTTACAATGCACATTCACCCAAAATGGCAATGTTTGTCATGAGCCCAAATTAAACATAGGTGTCTGGGTTCCATCTCAATAAAAAGAGGACGAATAACCTTTGCTTGTTCTTTCGTTGTTCATTCACCCACAAATAGCAAAGCGAAGTTTAATCAGCCCAAACAAAGTAAAACACGTTGTTTTGCGTTCCATCTACATCGAAGGAAGTCTTGGCTTTCGCTTTTCTTTTTGCCGTGTTCTTTGGTGAAAATGCACATTGACCCAGAAATCGTCATTTATGTAATGAGCCCAAAATAACAAAACACAGTCTTTTCGCTTTCTTATGCGTAGAAAGAAGACAAATAAGCTTGGATTGGGCTGATTTCAATTCTCATGGTATTTTTTGGGTATACACCAGAATCGCCCCCAACCAAAGCCAAAAGGAGTTTTGGGTTCCATCTACACAAAAAGAAGATGATAAAGCTCTGATTGGGCTTATTTCCAATTGTTGGTTTTGGGGTTAGACTGCACATTCACCCCGAAATCGCAGATGCTAAATGTTTGTTATCAGTCCAAATCAAGGTGTTTTTGTGTTCTTTGGTGAAAATGCACATTGACCCAGAAATCGCAAAGTGTATGTAATGAGACCAAAATAACAAAACACCATCTTTTCGCTTTCTTATGCGTAGAAAGAAGACTCATAAGCTTTGATTGGGCTTATTTCCCATTGTTGTTTTTGGGGTTAGAATGCACATTCACCTAAAAACCAAACTGAAATATATCTTATCAGCCCAAATCAAACATAGGTGTCAGGGCTGGCTCCGGGTCCCAGCTCACCAAGGACCAACGCTAGCCGATAGTACAGTATCAAAGTCTTTATTGAAGAATAGTCTCCATTTACAAGTCTCAGCGTCCCAGCCCTACGTCTGGACTTTAGACCGGCGAAGCTCTGTCTGGATCTCCACCCCCTGTGCACCAGTTCAAGACTCTAATCTTACTCCACCTCTTCCTTCTCTCTCTCTTCCTCTGGGTCTTACTACCCCCCGGGGTCTCATTCCTCCTGGACTCTTCCGACGCAGAGCTAGACCCCTCTGACTCCTCCCCCTCTCTTCGGCGGGCTTTAGGACCTGGCTCCCTACCCGGGCTGCCCACCTTGCCGCCCTCCTGTACATTTGAACTTGGCGCGCGCGCGCGTTTTACTTTCCGGATGACCGTTTCCTCGCTCCCTGACGAGGGTGTGGCCACTCCTGCCTCACGTTCTCCCTCTGCCTGCGCGCTCCCTGATCCCGATGCCTTGGACTCCTCCCCCCTACTGCACTCTGGGGGGGACGCTGGTCCGGATTTCCAGCTGCTACTCTCTGAGTCCCCTTCTTCCCGAGGTGTCCCCCTGGGCACTCCCCTTGCCCTGACCATGGGGGCCCCTTTCTGTGAATCCTCCGAGTCACTGGAGAGACTCAGAGACCTTGGACTACTGTCGCCGCTGACATTTCCTTCCGACTCCTCCCCCTCGCTCTCCGTTTCCTCCCTCTCCTGTGACTCTGCTCCTGAACCCCTGACATCCATCCCCCCCTCGAAGCCCCCCCTTCCCCCCTCCCCTTCCTCCGGCGGGGGTGCTGGGTGCTCCGTCGTTGTGGGGGTGAATGGTGGATACAGTTCGTCCCCCGTGGCGTGCATCCAGTTAGAGAAATCCGGCTCGTCCTCCATGTCTTCGCCGACCTCGTTCTCCTCTGCTTCCATCTCCGTGCCGCCATGCTCGAACCCAACGTCCTCCCCCATCACGTCCATGTCCCTCTCACCCTCGTTCCCCTCTGGGTCCGTTGCCTGCCAAGGGCCCCTCAGCCACCTCTCCTCTCCTCGATTGTCCCACCAAAACGAGCGGTCTGAGGCAAACCCCGAGGGCGAGCCCTCCGGTGAACGTGTGTCTAATGGTGGTTCTTCGTCCGAGGTGAATCCCTGGAACGTGCTGGTAGAAAGCGTGGGTGTGAAAAGCCAGTCGTCGAAATACTCGGCTGGCATGGGCCTGTGTGGGAACAAGGCATGAAACTCCTCTTTGAGGAGAGGCTCGTCCAGGGCATAGTCCGGCACCCAACTGTTGGCGCTGGCCGGGGTACCTTCCCTTGCGAGAAAATATTCTACTCCCTCTTCCCCCCATCTCGAGTCCAAAATCTCTGTGACCTGGTTGATGGGTTCCCTTCTTGGCGACTCCCTCCTTGGGGGGATCTCCTTATACTGGTCTGGTGCCGTGCCCTGCGCCTGAAATCGGTGAGGTGCTTTGTAGGGCGTGAGCACCGACCTATGGAATACTGGGTGCATTCTGGATCCTTCCGGAAGTGTCAACCGGAAGGCCACCGGATTGATCTGTGCCTCAACTAGGTAAGGTCCTAGCTGCTTATGTCCGAGTTTCTTCTTAGCTAAGGATCTGGTCGGCACTGCGTGGGCCGCTAACCACACCCAGTCTCCCACCTGTATGTCTTCACCAACCCTCCTGTGCTTGTCAGCCTGCAGTTTGTATGCGTGCTTTGCCAGCTCTAACTGCCTCCTAAGCTGCTCGTGGACTTCCTGCAATTCCGCCGCCAAGACTTCCGCTGCCTGTGGCTCTCCCTCCCCCAGTCTCTCTAATCCCGGGAAGGTTCTGGGATGCCTCCCGTTGTTGGCGAAGAACGGCGTCACCCCTGTGGACACGTGCTTCGTGTTGTTGTAAGCGAACTCAGCGAGCGGCAGGTAGTCCACCCATGTCGTCGGCTGTTGATTTGCGTAGCATCTCAGGTACTGCTGCATGACGGCGTTGACGCGTTCCGCTTGTCCATTGGTCTGCGGGTGTCTCGCCGACGCTAGGTTGATCTTGACGTTCAGGAAACCCATCAGCTTCTGCCAGAAGCTCGAAATGAACTGGCGCCCCCTGTCGGACAAGATAGACCGTGGCAGTCCATGCACTCTGAAGACGTGGTCTATGAACAGTTTGGCGGTCTGTTCTGCCGTGGCGACCTTCGCGCACGGAATGAAGTGGGCCATTTTAGTGAACATGTCCACCACCACTAGCACTGCCGTTTTACCCCTTGAGCTGGGTAAATCCGTGACAAAGTCCAGGGCCACCCTCTCCCACGGTTCGCTCGGAGTCTGCAGCGGTTCGAGCAGTCCCGCCGGAGGTTTGTGGACTGACTTGGCCCTTTGGCAGGTGTCGCACCTCGAGACGTACTCCGCGACTTCCCCCCGCATCTTGGGCCACCAAAAATCTCTGGCAACGAGGTCTGCCGTCTTCTCCTTGCCAAAGTGCCCGGCGGTGGGTGCGTCGTGTAACTGCTGCAGTACTTTCGCCCGGAGGTCGTCTCCCGGTACGTAGAGGGCCCCTCTGCGGATGAGCAATCCGTCTCGTACTTGGAACTCGTCGTCCTTCACCATGCCCTTGTGCACCTCCTCCATCTTGGCTTGTGCAAAGGGGTCCCTCTGCAGTGCTCGACGGACCGCCTCCAAGTCCACGGTTGCTGCAGCGCACGCCCACGCTTTCGGAGCGAAAATGTGCTTGGCCGCTGCTGGTGCCGCCTCTTCGAGGTATTGCGGCTTCCTGGACAGTGCATCCGCCATGATGTTGTTGTCGCCTGGGATGTATTCTATCCTGAAGTCGAAATCCGCGAAAAATTCCGCCCATCTGATGTGCCGCTGGTTTAGGAATCTTGCCGTGCGCCAGTACTCCAGGTTCTTATGATCCGTGCGGACCTGCACGGTGTGCTTGGCCCCGACGAGGAAGTGTCGCCACGCCTTGAATGCTGCATGAATGGCCAGCAACTCCCTGTCCCAGATGGTGTAGTTTTGCTCCGACTTGCTGAGCTTCCTAGAGTAGAAGGCACACGGTCTCCAGTCCCCATGCGGGTCCTCCTGCAACAGTACGGCGCCCACGGCTCTGTCTGAGGCGTCTGTTTCAACCCTCATCGGTTTGCTGGGATTCACATGCAGTAGCTGCCCTTCGGACGAGAAGAGACGCTTAAGATTCTGAAAGGACTGCTCCGCTTGCTCCGTCCAGATGAACTTCTTCTTCTTAGAGCTGAGCGTGTCAGTAATGGCCGCCGTCTGCATCGCGAACCCCTTGATGAACTTGCGGTAAAAGTTGGCGAACCCCACAAACCGCTGGACCTCCTTCCGATTGCGCGGGCTCTCCCAGTCCAACACTGCGCGAACCTTGGCGCTGTCCATGGCAAGCCCCTTGCCCGACAGCTTGTAGCCCAGGAAATCCACCTCCGTCCTGTCGAACTGGCACTTCTCCAGCTTGGCATACAGCCGATGCTCCTGCAGTCTCTGCAGAACTTCCTTGACGTCACCTTCGTGGGCCTCCTCAGATTCTGAGAATATCAGGATGTCGTCCAAGAAGCAGACGCATGTCTTGTAGAGGAGACCCGCCAGGACGTGATGCATGAAAGCTTGAAAACAGTGGGCGCCATTTTGTAAACCGAAGGGCATAACTCTGTATTCATATGTGCCCAGGGGCGTGAACATGGCAGTCTTCCACTCGTCTCCTTCCCGTATGCGAATCAGGTTGTACGCCCCTCGCAGATCCAACTTTGTAAAAACGCGTCCTTTCCTCGCCGTCGCCAGCAGGTCATCTATCTTGGGCATGGGAAAGGCCGCGGGCTTGGTTCTGGAATTTAAAATTCTGAAGTCTACCACAAGTCTTTTTTGGGGCGTGTCCCTCTTCTTCACAAAGAATACAGGACTGCCCCCCGCTGCCTTCGACTCCCGGATGAAACCGCGCTTCAAGTTGAGGTCTATGAACTCCTTGAGCTCCTGCAGCTCATCCTCAGACATGGAATACAGTTTCCCGGCTGGCAGCGTCGCTCCTGGCAGGAGGTCAATCTTGCAGTCATAGGGCCTGTGGGGGGGCAGCTTGTCCGCTTCCTTCTCGCAGAAAACCTCCAAAAACGCTGCATACTTGCGAGGCACTGCTTGCAGCGTGCCTAATTGTAGCTGCGGGTCGTCCCCTCCTTCTTCCGGGCTAGGAAGGATGCAATGTTCCGCGCAATAGGAGGAGCCGAAGGTCAGTTGGCGTTGGTACCACGCCAATGCTGGGCTGTGCCTGTGCAGCCAACTCATGCCGAGGACTACAGGCGTGTCCGACAGGTGTGTGACATTAAAGCTGATGACTTCTCGGTGATTTCCAATCCGCATCACCATTGGTTGCGTTTGTTGCACCACCTGCCCCCCTAACAAGTCTCTGCCATCCACCGTGACAACGTTCAGGGGCAGCGTGGCTGGTAGCAGTGGTATATTGTGCTGCTGAATGAATTCCAGTCCTATAAAGTCAGCGTTGCTGCCGGAGTCAATGGTGATCGGCACCTCCAGAGTGCGTCCATTGGGCAGTTGGAGAGACGCTGTAAGCTGCACCACTGGTTTGGGTGGGAGGGGGTCTGTGGGTTGCAAAAGTGCTGGGGATTGTTTCATTGACTTGTCTGACTGGACCCCAGTGCCTCTTCCTCCAGCCAGACTCCGTCGTTTAACTGTTGCTGCGTTTTCAATTGAGCTGCTTCAGCGACTGTTGCGGAGGCTGCAGTGTGCTTGTGGAGCCTCTGGGGACACTCTTTCGCCATGTGTTGAGCACTGTCACAGATGTAGCACTTCCTGTTCCCTCTAGGAGGCTTCGTTTTGGCTGCTCCCGGTGTTAGGGCTCTGTTAGCTGACTGAGCCCTGGCACCTCCTATCTCCATCGGCTCTTCTCCCCCTCCCTGCGAGGGTGTGGAGTGCGCACGCGCTGCTTCTCTGGGAAAGAAGGGAGGTGCTCTGGCTGGTGCCCTTCCCCAACGCCCTTCTTCCCTGTTGCAAGGACGTTCTTCCAGATGCACCCCGATCTCCAGAGCCCTCTGGACTACCTGCTGGGTGCTCCTTGGTCTCTCCCCTCTTCCAATCTCCGCTTTTACATCTGCATTCAACCCCTCCCAAAAGAGGTCTCTGACTGGCGCAGAATCTTTTTCCCACCCCAGGGCATGAACAAGTCCGAAAAATCGAGTATGGTACTGCCGCACGCTGGCTTTGCCTTGTTTAAGTCCATGTATGTCCCTCCTGGCAATATCGACGTCTACCTTTGATAAAAAGCATGAGTCCATTGCTTTAATAAAAGCCTTCGCATCTTGGAGCGCTGGATCATTGTCCCTCCATAGATTCCGCAGCCACGTTTTGGCTTCCCCATGCAAATGGGACAAGATAAACCCCACTCTCTCTCTCTCATCTCTAAAGTCTTTGTCAAGTAAATCCAGCGCAAACAGCAGGTCTGCTCTGAAGTTGGGGTACTGCTGCAAACTCCCGTCGAAATGCGATACAAGGCTTCCTCCCCTTCTCCCCAAACCTATGCCTTCTGCCTTGGCTCCCGTTTGCCCCTCTTTGGAAAGCACGTCCAACCTGGCCTGGAGATCCCGGCAGGAGGTAACCATCTCCTCCTCTCTCTTCCTGGATGCAATTACCTCAGTGCTGAGTTGTGTCACCGCTTCTTGCAGGGCTTTTATCTGCTCTTCCGTCGTCATCTTGCCTGAGTTTTGTGAGCTCTGTAAGCACCCCTCCTCTGTCCTCGCTGCGCCGACTCACGTGGCGAGGTTCTTGGTGCCAAAACTTTAAAATTAGGAGACAGAGCTTACTGTCAGGGCTGGCTCCGGGTCCCAGCTCACCAAGGACCAACGCTAGCCGATAGTACAGTATCAAAGTCTTTATTGAAGAATAGTCTCCATTTACAAGTCTCAGCGTCCCAGCCCTACGTCTGGACTTTAGACCGGCGAAGCTCTGTCTGGATCTCCACCCCCTGTGCACCAGTTCAAGACTCTAATCTTACTCCACCTCTTCCTTCTCTCTCTCTTCCTCTGGGTCTTACTACCCCCCGGGGTCTCATTCCTCCTGGACTCTTCCGACGCAGAGCTAGACCCCTCTGACTCCTCCCCCTCTCTTCGGCGGGCTTTAGGACCTGGCTCCCTACCCGGGCTGCCCACCTTGCCGCCCTCCTGTACATTTGAACTTGGCGCGCGCGCGCGTTTTACTTTCCGGATGACCGTTTCCTCGCTCCCTGACGAGGGTGTGGCCACTCCTGCCTCACGTTCTCCCTCTGCCTGCGCGCTCCCTGATCCCGATGCCTTGGACTCCTCCCCCCTACTGCACTCTGGGGGGGACGCTGGTCCGGATTTCCAGCTGCTACTCTCTGAGTCCCCTTCTTCCCGAGGTGTCCCCCTGGGCACTCCCCTTGCCCTGACCATGGGGGCCCCTTTCTGTGAATCCTCCGAGTCACTGGAGAGACTCAGAGACCTTGGACTACTGTCGCCGCTGACATTTCCTTCCGACTCCTCCCCCTCGCTCTCTGTTTCTTCCCTCTCCAGTGACTCTGCTCCTGAACCCCTGACAATAGGTGTTTTGGTTCCAAAGCAAAAAGGTGTTTTGGGTTCCATCTTCATAAAAAGAAGATGATAACGCCCTGAGTGGGCTTATTTCAAATTGGTGTTTTTGGGGTTAGAGTGCACATTCACCCAAAAATTGCAGTGACATGTTTGTTATCAGCCCTAATCAAGCATAGGTGTTTTGGTTCCATCTCAATAGAAAGAGGACGAATAAGCATGGATTGTTCTTTCGGTGTTCATTCACTTACAAATAGCAAAGCGAAGCGTAATAAGCTTTAACAAAGCCAAACAGGTTGTTTTGGGTTCGAGCTACATAGAAAGAATCTTGGATTTCGCTTATTTCATGTCGTGTTCTTTGGTGTTAATGCACATTGACATAGAAATCGCAGTGTGTGTCTATTGAGACCAAAATATCAAAACACCGTCTTTCCCTTCCATATGAGTAGAAAGAAGACGAATAAGCTTTAATTGTGCTTATTTGCATTCGCATTGTGTTTTTTGGGTGTGCACCAGAATCACCCCCAACCAAACAAAAAAGGTGTTTTGGATTCTATCTACATAAAAAGAAGATGATAACGCTCTGATTGGGCTGATTTCAAATTGGTGTTTTTGGTTTAGAATGCACATTCACCCAAAAATCGCAGTGACATGTTTGTTAGGTGTATAGGTGTTTTTGTTCCATCGCAAAAGAAAGCTTGGATTATTTTTTCGGTGTTCATTCACTCACAAATAGCAAAGCTAAAGCTAATAAGCTAAAACAAAGCCAAACAGGTTGTTTTGGGTCCCAGCTACATAGAAAGAAGAATCTTGGATTTCGCTTATTTCATGTCGTGTTCCTTGGTGTTCATGCACATTGACCCAGAAATCGCAAAGTGTGTGTAATGAGACCAAATAAAGCATAGGTGTTTTGGTTCCATCGCAATAGAAAGCTTGGATTGTTCTTTCGGTGTTCATTCACTCACAAAGCGTGTTCTCCTTGCACGAGGCTAGGGCTTCCTCTTTTCGCCCATGCATTGGATTGATCCCAGCGAAGGGAGATGGTTGTATTTTTCTACTAATTACCCATTATCCTTGTGTCTTTGGCCTGCTTTAATTGCGTTAGCTCTATTTAATTCTGAATTTTGTCCTTTGATTAAGTTTCCTCTGTGTAATAATTATTAATTTTATTTTAATTTTCCCTCTCTCCTTCTAAAATTTTTACCCTTCATTCCCACCCCCCTTAGTCCTTTAATTTTCCCCTATCCCCCCTCCCCCCCCACTGTAGCTTACCTTAACGTTCGGAGGCACTAGGCCTCTGCGAAGTGCGCCCAGCCGCAGGGGCGCAGCTGCCTAGACCTGGTTCCTGGTTGGACGAAGGGCCTTTTTTCGGCAGCGGGGGGTGCCTCCTCCCTGCTGGGCCTTCTTAGGCTTTCCGAACCCCCCCCCCGCCGATTTCCGAGGCCGGATTCGGCCTTCTTTTGTCCTTGGCGGCCCTCCCTGCGAAGCGGGGAGGCCTGGTGTCTTGCGGGGCTGCAGGGAGGCAGGCGCGGCCTAACTTGGGCCTGGGTGCAGGCCCATTGTGTTCAGCTGCCTTTCCCTGCTGCGTTTTGGTGGGAACGCCATTTTCCAGGCTTAAATTGCTCACGCAGGCCATCTAGTGGCCGTTCTGAGGCACTGCAGCCTCCCTGATTTTATTATAAAGAAATACTTTAGACTGTTAACTGCTGCCACTTTGTGGACATTCTGTGCATTGCAGCCTGTTGTTTTATTTTAGTACAGGGAAGCTAATTTGCTGCCAGCTAGTGGCCAATAAAGGAAAAAGGCACTTTCTGGTTAATTGTATGCTCCTTAATTGAGTAGCTTACTGTTTTATTTTGGTTCATTTTGTGACCGCCAGGTATCTGGGGTGCATTAACTTCTTTTCTCATGTTGCTATTCCTCTTTTTTGGTAGCCATCATGTCTCCGAAGAGAGTCCCAGCGCAGCCTGCCTTGACCGTTCCGCCTAAAAGAAAGAAGACAAATAAGCTTTAATTGTGCTTATTTCAATTCGCATGGTGTTTTTTGGGTGTGCACCAGAATCACCCGAAACCAAAGCAAAAAGGCGTTTTGGGGTCCATCTACATAAAAAGAAGATGATAAAGCTCAGATTGGGCTTATTTCAAATTGGTATTTTGGGGGTTAGAATGCACATTCACCCACAAAACGCAGAGTGACATGTTTGTTAACAGCCCAAATCAAGCATAGGTCTTTTGGGTCAATCTCAATAGAAAGAGGACAAATAAGCTTTGATTTTTCTTTCGGTGTTCATTCACCCACAAATAGCAAAGCGAAGTTTAATAAGTCAAAAGTAGGCAAAAGTGTTTCTTTTGGGTTCCAACTACATAGAAAGAAGAATCTTGGATTTCGCCCATTTCAATTCGGGTTCTTTGGTGTTAATGCACATTCACCCAGAAAACGCAAAGTTTATGTAATGAGACCAAAATAACAAAACACCGTCTTTTTGCTTCCCTATGCATAGAAAGAAGACGAATAAGCTTTGCTTGGGCTTATTTCAATTTGCATGTTGTCTTTTGGGTGTTCACCAGAATCACCCCAACCAAAGCAAAAAGGAGTTTTGGGTTCCATCTACACAAAAAGAAGATGATAAAGCTCTGATTGGGCTTATTTCCAATTGTTGGTTTTGGGGTTAGACTGCACATTCACCCCGAAATCGCAGATGCTAAATGTTTGTTATCAGTCCAAATCAAGGTGTTTTTGTGTTCTTTGGTGAAAATGCACATTGACCCAGAAATCGCAAAGTGTATGTAATGAGACCAAAATAACAAAACACCATCTTTTCGCTTTCTTATGCGTAGAAAGAAGACTCATAAGCTTTGATTGGGCTTATTTCCCATTGTTGTTTTTGGGGTTAGAATGCACATTCACCTAAAAACCAAACTGAAATATATCTTATCAGCCCAAATCAAACATAGGTGTTTTGGTTCCAAAGCAAAAAGGTGTTTTGGGTTCCATCTTCATAAAAAGAAGATGATAACGCCCTGAGTGGGCTTATTTCAAATTGGTGTTTTTGGGGTTAGAGTGCACATTCACCCAAAAATTGCAGTGACATGTTTGTTATCAGCCCTAATCAAGCATAGGTGTTTTGGTTCCATCTCAATAGAAAGAGGACGAATAAGCATGGATTGTTCTTTCGGTGTTCATTCACTTACAAATAGCAAAGCGAAGCGTAATAAGCTTTAACAAAGCCAAACAGGTTGTTTTGGGTTCGAGCTACATAGAAAGAATCTTGGATTTCGCTTATTTCATGTCGTGTTCTTTGGTGTTAATGCACATTGACATAGAAATCGCAGTGTGTGTCTATTGAGACCAAAATATCAAAACACCGTCTTTCCCTTCCATATGAGTAGAAAGAAGACGAATAAGCTTTAATTGTGCTTATTTGCATTCGCATTGTGTTTTTTGGGTGTGCACCAGAATCACCCCCAACCAAACAAAAAAGGTGTTTTGGATTCTATCTACATAAAAAGAAGATGATAACGCTCTGATTGGGCTGATTTCAAATTGGTGTTTTTGGTTTAGAATGCACATTCACCCAAAAATCGCAGTGACATGTTTGTTAGGTGTATAGGTGTTTTTGTTCCATCGCAAAAGAAAGCTTGGATTATTTTTTCGGTGTTCATTCACTCACAAATAGCAAAGCTAAAGCTAATAAGCTAAAACAAAGCCAAACAGGTTGTTTTGGGTCCCAGCTACATAGAAAGAAGAATCTTGGATTTCGCTTATTTCATGTCATGTTCCTTGGTGTTCATGCACATTGACCCAGAAATCGCAAAGTGTGTGTAATGAGACCAAATAAAGCATAGGTGTTTTGGTTCCATCGCAATAGAAAGCTTGGATTGTTCTTTCGGTGTTCATTCACTCACAAAGCGTGTTCTCCTTGCACGAGGCTAGGGCTTCCTCTTTTCGCCCATGCATTGGATTGATCCCAGCGAAGGGAGATGGTTGTATTTTTCTACTAATTACCCATTATCCTTGTGTCTTTGGCCTGCTTTAATTGCGTTAGCTCTATTTAATTCTGAATTTTGTCCTTTGATTAAGTTTCCTCTGTGTAATAATTATTAATTTTATTTTAATTTTCCCTCTCTCCTTCTAAAATTTTTACCCTTCATTCCCACCCCCCTTTAGTCCTTTAATTTTCCCCTATCCCCCCTCCCCCCCCACTGTAGCTTACCTTAACGTTCGGAGGCACTAGGCCTCTGCGAAGTGCGCCCAGCCGCAGGGGCGCAGCTGCCTAGACCTGGTTCCTGGTTGGACGAAGGGCCTTTTTTCGGCAGCGGGGGGTGCCTCCTCCCTGCTGGGCCTTCTTAGGCTTTCCGAACCCCCCCCCCGCCGATTTCCGAGGCCGGATTCGGCCTTCTTTTGTCCTTGGCGGCCCTCCCTGCGAAGCGGGGAGGCCTGGTGTCTTGCGGGGCTGCAGGGAGGCAGGCGCGGCCTAACTTGGGCCTGGGTGCAGGCCCATTGTGTTCAGCTGCCTTTCCCTGCTGCGTTTTGGTGGGAACGCCATTTTCCAGGCTTAAATTGCTCACGCAGGCCATCTAGTGGCCGTTCTGAGGCACTGCAGCCTCCCTGATTTTATTATAAAGAAATACTTTAGACTGTTAACTGCTGCCACTTTGTGGACATTCTGTGCATTGCAGCCTGTTGTTTTATTTTAGTACAGGGAAGCTAATTTGCTGCCAGCTAGTGGCCAATAAAGGAAAAAGGCACTTTCTGGTTAATTGTATGCTCCTTAATTGAGTAGCTTACTGTTTTATTTTGGTTCATTTTGTGACCGCCAGGTATCTGGGGTGCATTAACTTCTTTTCTCATGTTGCTATTCCTCTTTTTTGGTAGCCATCATGTCTCCGAAGAGAGTCCCAGCGCAGCCTGCCTTGACCGTTCCGCCTAAAAGAAAGAAGACAAATAAGCTTTAATTGTGCTTATTTCAATTCGCATGGTGTTTTTTGGGTGTGCACCAGAATCACCCGAAACCAAAGCAAAAAGGCGTTTTGGGGTCCATCTACATAAAAAGAAGATGATAAAGCTCAGATTGGGCTTATTTCAAATTGGTATTTTGGGGGTTAGAATGCACATTCACCCACAAAACGCAGAGTGACATGTTTGTTAACAGCCCAAATCAAGCATAGGTCTTTTGGGTCAATCTCAATAGAAAGAGGACAAATAAGCTTTGATTTTTCTTTCGGTGTTCATTCACCCACAAATAGCAAAGCGAAGTTTAATAAGTCAAAAGTAGGCAAAAGTGTTTCTTTTGGGTTCCAACTACATAGAAAGAAGAATCTTGGATTTCGCCCATTTCAATTCGGGTTCTTTGGTGTTAATGCACATTCACCCAGAAAACGCAAAGTTTATGTAATGAGACCAAAATAACAAAACACCGTCTTTTTGCTTCCCTATGCATAGAAAGAAGACGAATAAGCTTTGCTTGGGCTTATTTCAATTTGCATGTTGTCTTTTGGGTGTTCACCAGAATCACCCCAACCAAAGCAAAAAGGAGTTTTGGGTTCCATCTACACAAAAAGAAGATGATAAAGCTCTGATTGGGCTTATTTCCAATTGTTGGTTTTGGGGTTAGACTGCACATTCACCCCGAAATCGCAGATGCTAAATGTTTGTTATCAGTCCAAATCAAGGTGTTTTTGTGTTCTTTGGTGAAAATGCACATTGACCCAGAAATCGCAAAGTGTATGTAATGAGACCAAAATAACAAAACACCATCTTTTCGCTTTCTTATGCGTAGAAAGAAGACTCATAAGCTTTGATTGGGCTTATTTCCCATTGTTGTTTTTGGGGTTAGAATGCACATTCACCTAAAAACCAAACTGAAATATATCTTATCAGCCCAAATCAAACATAGGTGTTTTGGTTCCAAAGCAAAAAGGTGTTTTGGGTTCCATCTTCATAAAAAGAAGATGATAACGCCCTGAGTGGGCTTATTTCAAATTGGTGTTTTTGGGGTTAGAGTGCACATTCACCCAAAAATTGCAGTGACATGTTTGTTATCAGCCCTAATCAAGCATAGGTGTTTTGGTTCCATCTCAATAGAAAGAGGACGAATAAGCATGGATTGTTCTTTCGGTGTTCATTCACTTACAAATAGCAAAGCGAAGCGTAATAAGCTTTAACAAAGCCAAACAGGTTGTTTTGGGTTCGAGCTACATAGAAAGAATCTTGGATTTCGCTTATTTCATGTCGTGTTCTTTGGTGTTAATGCACATTGACATAGAAATCGCAGTGTGTGTCTATTGAGACCAAAATATCAAAACACCGTCTTTCCCTTCCATATGAGTAGAAAGAAGACGAATAAGCTTTAATTGTGCTTATTTGCATTCGCATTGTGTTTTTTGGGTGTGCACCAGAATCACCCCCAACCAAACAAAAAAGGTGTTTTGGATTCTATCTACATAAAAAGAAGATGATAACGCTCTGATTGGGCTGATTTCAAATTGGTGTTTTTGGTTTAGAATGCACATTCACCCAAAAATCGCAGTGACATGTTTGTTAGGTGTATAGGTGTTTTTGTTCCATCGCAAAAGAAAGCTTGGATTATTTTTTCGGTGTTCATTCACTCACAAATAGCAAAGCTAAAGCTAATAAGCTAAAACAAAGCCAAACAGGTTGTTTTGGGTCCCAGCTACATAGAAAGAAGAATCTTGGATTTCGCTTATTTCATGTCATGTTCCTTGGTGTTCATGCACATTGACCCAGAAATCGCAAAGTGTGTGTAATGAGACCAAATAAAGCATAGGTGTTTTGGTTCCATCGCAATAGAAAGCTTGGATTGTTCTTTCGGTGTTCATTCACTCACAAAGCGTGTTCTCCTTGCACGAGGCTAGGGCTTCCTCTTTTCGCCCATGCATTGGATTGATCCCAGCGAAGGGAGATGGTTGTATTTTTCTACTAATTACCCATTATCCTTGTGTCTTTGGCCTGCTTTAATTGCGTTAGCTCTATTTAATTCTGAATTTTGTCCTTTGATTAAGTTTCCTCTGTGTAATAATTATTAATTTTATTTTAATTTTCCCTCTCTCCTTCTAAAATTTTTACCCTTCATTCCCACCCCCCTTTAGTCCTTTAATTTTCCCCTATCCCCCCTCCCCCCCCACTGTAGCTTACCTTAACGTTCGGAGGCACTAGGCCTCTGCGAAGTGCGCCCAGCCGCAGGGGCGCAGCTGCCTAGACCTGGTTCCTGGTTGGACGAAGGGCCTTTTTTCGGCAGCGGGGGGTGCCTCCTCCCTGCTGGGCCTTCTTAGGCTTTCCGAACCCCCCCCCCGCCGATTTCCGAGGCCGGATTCGGCCTTCTTTTGTCCTTGGCGGCCCTCCCTGCGAAGCGGGGAGGCCTGGTGTCTTGCGGGGCTGCAGGGAGGCAGGCGCGGCCTAACTTGGGCCTGGGTGCAGGCCCATTGTGTTCAGCTGCCTTTCCCTGCTGCGTTTTGGTGGGAACGCCATTTTCCAGGCTTAAATTGCTCACGCAGGCCATCTAGTGGCCGTTCTGAGGCACTGCAGCCTCCCTGATTTTATTATAAAGAAATACTTTAGACTGTTAACTGCTGCCACTTTGTGGACATTCTGTGCATTGCAGCCTGTTGTTTTATTTTAGTACAGGGAAGCTAATTTGCTGCCAGCTAGTGGCCAATAAAGGAAAAAGGCACTTTCTGGTTAATTGTATGCTCCTTAATTGAGTAGCTTACTGTTTTATTTTGGTTCATTTTGTGACCGCCAGGTATCTGGGGTGCATTAACTTCTTTTCTCATGTTGCTATTCCTCTTTTTTGGTAGCCATCATGTCTCCGAAGAGAGTCCCAGCGCAGCCTGCCTTGACCGTTCCGCCTAAAAGAAAGAAGACAAATAAGCTTTAATTGTGCTTATTTCAATTCGCATGGTGTTTTTTGGGTGTGCACCAGAATCACCCGAAACCAAAGCAAAAAGGCGTTTTGGGGTCCATCTACATAAAAAGAAGATGATAAAGCTCAGATTGGGCTTATTTCAAATTGGTATTTTGGGGGTTAGAATGCACATTCACCCACAAAACGCAGAGTGACATGTTTGTTAACAGCCCAAATCAAGCATAGGTCTTTTGGGTCAATCTCAATAGAAAGAGGACAAATAAGCTTTGATTTTTCTTTCGGTGTTCATTCACCCACAAATAGCAAAGCGAAGTTTAATAAGTCAAAAGTAGGCAAAAGTGTTTCTTTTGGGTTCCAACTACATAGAAAGAAGAATCTTGGATTTCGCCCATTTCAATTCGGGTTCTTTGGTGTTAATGCACATTCACCCAGAAAACGCAAAGTTTATGTAATGAGACCAAAATAACAAAACACCGTCTTTTTGCTTCCCTATGCATAGAAAGAAGACGAATAAGCTTTGCTTGGGCTTATTTCAATTTGCATGTTGTTTTTTGGGTGTTCACCAGAATCACCCCAACCAAAGCAAAAAGGAGTTTTGGGTTCCATCTACACGAAAAGAAGATGATAAAGCTCTGATTGGGCTTATTTCCAATTGTTGGTTTTGGGGTTAGACTGCACATTCACCCCGAAATCGCAGATGCTAAATGTTTGTTATCAGTTCAAATAAAGTATAGGTGTTTTTGTGTTCTTTGGTGAAAATGCACATTGACCCAGAAATCGCAAAGTGTACGTAATGAGACCAAAATAACAAAACACCATCTTTTCGCTTTCTTATGCGTAGAAAGAAGACTCATAAGCTTTGATTGGGCTTATTTCCCATTGTTGTTTTTGGGGTTAGAATGCACATTCACCTAAAAACCAAACTGAAATATATGTTATCAGCCCAAATCAAGCAGAGGTGTTTTGCTTCCATCTCAATAGAAAGAGGACGAATAAGCTTTAATTGTTCTTTCAGTGTTCATTCACCCACAAAGCCAAAACAAAGCAAAACAGGTTGTTTTGGCTTCCATCTACATAGAAAGAAGAATCTTGGATATCGCATATTTCATGTCGTGTTCTTTGGTGTTAATGCACATTGACCCAGAAATCGCAAAGTGTATGTAATGAGACCAATATAACACAACACTGTCTTTTTGCTTCCATGTGCGTAGAAAGACGACGAATAAGCTTTGATTGTGCTTATTTCAATTTGCATGGTGTTTTTTGGGTGTGCACCAGAATCAGCCCCAACCAAAGCAAAAAGGTATTTTTGGGTCCATCTACATAAAAAGAAGATGATAACGCTCTGATTGGCCTTATTTCCAATTGGAAATAAGTATTGGGTTCCAGACACATAAAAAGAAGAATCTTGGATTTCGCTTATTTCATGTCGTGTTCTTTGGTGTTAATGCACATTGACCCAGAAATCGCAAAGTGTATGTAATGAGACCAAAATCACAAAACACCAACTTTTCGCTTCCATATGCATAGAAAGAAGACGAATAAGCTTTAATTGGGCTTATTTCAATTCTCATGGTGCTTTTTCGGTGTGCACCAGAATCGCCCCCAACCAAAGCAAAAAGGTGTTTTGGGTTCCATCTACATAAAAGGAAGACGAATAGGCTTTGATTGAGCTTATTTCAAATTGGTGTTTTAGGGGTTACAATGCACATTCACCCAAAATGGCAATGTTTGTCATGAGCCCAAATTAAACATAGGTGTCTGGGTTCCATCTCAATAAAAAGAGGACGAATAACCTTTGCTTGTTCTTTCGTTGTTCATTCACCCACAAATAGCAAAGCGAAGTTTAATCAGCCCAAACAAAGTAAAACAGGTTGTTTTGCGTTCCATCTACATCGAAGGAAGTCTTGGCTTTCGCTTTTCTTTTTGCCGTGTTCTTTGGTGAAAATGCACATTGACCCAGAAATCGTCATTTATGTAATGAGCCCAAAATAACAAAACACAGTCTTTTCGCTTTCTTATGCGTAGAAAGAAGACAAATAAGCTTGGATTGGGCTGATTTCAATTCTCATGGTATTTTTTGGGTATACACCAGAATCGCCCCCAACCAAAGCCAAAAGGAGTTTTGGGTTCCATCTACACAAAAAGAAGATGTTAAAGCTCTGATTGGGCTTATTTCCAATTGTTGGTTTTGGGGTTAGACTGCACATTCACCCCGAAATCGCAGATGCTAAATGTTTGTTATCAGTCCAAATCAAGGTGTTTTTGTGTTCTTTGGTGAAAATGCACATTGACCCAGAAATCGCAAAGTGTATGTAATGAGACCAAAATAACAAAACACCATCTTTTCGCTTTCTTATGCGTAGAAAGAAGACTCATAAGCTTTGATTGGGCTTATTTCCCATTGTTGTTTTTGGGGTTAGAATGCACATTCACCTAAAAACCAAACTGAAATATATCTTATCAGCCCAAATCAAACATAGGTGTTTTGGTTCCAAAGCAAAAAGGTGTTTTGGGTTCCATCTTCATAAAAAGAAGATGATAACGCCCTGAGTGGGCTTATTTCAAATTGGTGTTTTTGGGGTTAGAGTGCACATTCACCCAAAAATTGCAGTGACATGTTTGTTATCAGCCCTAATCAAGCATAGGTGTTTTGGTTCCATCTCAATAGAAAGAGGACGAATAAGCATGGATTGTTCTTTCGGTGTTCATTCACTTACAAATAGCAAAGCGAAGCGTAATAAGCTTTAACAAAGCCAAACAGGTTGTTTTGGGTTCGAGCTACATAGAAAGAATCTTGGATTTCGCTTATTTCATGTCGAGTTCTTTGGTGTTAATGCACATTGACATAGAAATCGCAGTGTGTGTCTATTGAGACCAAAATATCAAAACACCGTCTTTCCCTTCCATATGAGTAGAAAGAAGACGAATAAGCTTTAATTGTGCTTATTTGCATTCGCATTGTGTTTTTTGGGTGTGCACCAGAATCACCCCCAACCAAACAAAAAAGGTGTTTTGGATTCTATCTACATAAAAAGAAGATGATAACGCTCTGATTGGGCTGATTTCAAATTGGTGTTTTTGGTTTAGAATGCACATTCACCCAAAAATCGCAGTGACATGTTTGTTAGGTGTATAGGTGTTTTTGTTCCATCGCAAAAGAAAGCTTGGATTATTTTTCGGTGTTCATTCACTCACAAATAGCAAAGCTAAAGCTAATAAGCTAAAACAAAGCCAAACAGGTTGTTTTGGGTCCCAGCTACATAGAAAGAAGAATCTTGGATTTCGCTTATTTCATGTCGTGTTCCTTGGTGTTCATGCACATTGACCCAGAAATCGCAAAGTGTGTGTAATGAGACCAAATAAAGCATAGGTGTTTTGGTTCCATCGCAATAGAAAGCTTGGATTGTTCTTTCGGTGTTCATTCACTCACAAAGCGTGTTCTCCTTGCACGAGGCTAGGGCTTCCTCTTTTCGCCCATGCATTGGATTGATCCCAGCGAAGGGAGATGGTTGTATTTTTCTACTAATTACCCATTATCCTTGTGTCTTTGGCCTGCTTTAATTGCGTTAGCTCTATTTAATTCTGAATTTTGTCCTTTGATTAAGTTTCCTCTGTGTAATAATTATTAATTTTATTTTAATTTTCCCTCTCTCCTTCTAAAATTTTTACCCTTCATTCCCACCCCCCTTTAGTCCTTTAATTTTCCCCTATCCCCCCTCCCCCCCCACTGTAGCTTACCTTAACGTTCGGAGGCACTAGGCCTCTGCGAAGTGCGCCCAGCCGCAGGGGCGCAGCTGCCTAGACCTGGTTCCTGGTTGGACGAAGGGCCTTTTTTCGGCAGCGGGGGGTGCCTCCTCCCTGCTGGGCCTTCTTAGGCTTTCCGAACCCCCCCCCCGCCGATTTCCGAGGCCGGATTCGGCCTTCTTTTGTCCTTGGCGGCCCTCCCTGCGAAGCGGGGAGGCCTGGTGTCTTGCGGGGCTGCAGGGAGGCAGGCGCGGCCTAACTTGGGCCTGGGTGCAGGCCCATTGTGTTCAGCTGCCTTTCCCTGCTGCGTTTTGGTGGGAACGCCATTTTCCAGGCTTAAATTGCTCACGCAGGCCATCTAGTGGCCGTTCTGAGGCACTGCAGCCTCCCTGATTTTATTATAAAGAAATACTTTAGACTGTTAACTGCTGCCACTTTGTGGACATTCTGTGCATTGCAGCCTGTTGTTTTATTTTAGTACAGGGAAGCTAATTTGCTGCCAGCTAGTGGCCAATAAAGGAAAAAGGCACTTTCTGGTTAATTGTATGCTCCTTAATTGAGTAGCTTACTGTTTTATTTTGGTTCATTTTGTGACCGCCAGGTATCTGGGGTGCATTAACTTCTTTTCTCATGTTGCTATTCCTCTTTTTTGGTAGCCATCATGTCTCCGAAGAGAGTCCCAGCGCAGCCTGCCTTGACCGTTCCGCCTAAAAGAAAGAAGACAAATAAGCTTTAATTGTGCTTATTTCAATTCGCATGGTGTTTTTTGGGTGTGCACCAGAATCACCCGAAACCAAAGCAAAAAGGCGTTTTGGGGTCCATCTACATAAAAAGAAGATGATAAAGCTCAGATTGGGCTTATTTCAAATTGGTATTTTGGGGGTTAGAATGCACATTCACCCACAAAACGCAGAGTGACATGTTTGTTAACAGCCCAAATCAAGCATAGGTCTTTTGGGTCAATCTCAATAGAAAGAGGACAAATAAGCTTTGATTTTTCTTTCGGTGTTCATTCACCCACAAATAGCAAAGCGAAGTTTAATAAGTCAAAAGTAGGCAAAAGTGTTTCTTTTGGGTTCCAACTACATAGAAAGAAGAATCTTGGATTTCGCCCATTTCAATTCGGGTTCTTTGGTGTTAATGCACATTCACCCAGAAAACGCAAAGTTTATGTAATGAGACCAAAATAACAAAACACCGTCTTTTTGCTTCCCTATGCATAGAAAGAAGACGAATAAGCTTTGCTTGGGCTTATTTCAATTTGCATGTTGTCTTTTGGGTGTTCACCAGAATCACCCCAACCAAAGCAAAAAGGAGTTTTGGGTTCCATCTACACAAAAAGAAGATGATAAAGCTCTGATTGGGCTTATTTCCAATTGTTGGTTTTGGGGTTAGACTGCACATTCACCCCGAAATCGCAGATGCTAAATGTTTGTTATCAGTCCAAATCAAGGTGTTTTTGTGTTCTTTGGTGAAAATGCACATTGACCCAGAAATCGCAAAGTGTATGTAATGAGACCAAAATAACAAAACACCATCTTTTCGCTTTCTTATGCGTAGAAAGAAGACTCATAAGCTTTGATTGGGCTTATTTCCCATTGTTGTTTTTGGGGTTAGAATGCACATTCACCTAAAAACCAAACTGAAATATATCTTATCAGCCCAAATCAAACATAGGTGTTTTGGTTCCAAAGCAAAAAGGTGTTTTGGGTTCCATCTTCATAAAAAGAAGATGATAACGCCCTGAGTGGGCTTATTTCAAATTGGTGTTTTTGGGGTTAGAGTGCACATTCACCCAAAAATTGCAGTGACATGTTTGTTATCAGCCCTAATCAAGCATAGGTGTTTTGGTTCCATCTCAATAGAAAGAGGACGAATAAGCATGGATTGTTCTTTCGGTGTTCATTCACTTACAAATAGCAAAGCGAAGCGTAATAAGCTTTAACAAAGCCAAACAGGTTGTTTTGGGTTCGAGCTACATAGAAAGAATCTTGGATTTCGCTTATTTCATGTCGTGTTCTTTGGTGTTAATGCACATTGACATAGAAATCGCAGTGTGTGTCTATTGAGACCAAAATATCAAAACACCGTCTTTCCCTTCCATATGAGTAGAAAGAAGACGAATAAGCTTTAATTGTGCTTATTTGCATTCGCATTGTGTTTTTTGGGTGTGCACCAGAATCACCCCCAACCAAACAAAAAAGGTGTTTTGGATTCTATCTACATAAAAAGAAGATGATAACGCTCTGATTGGGCTGATTTCAAATTGGTGTTTTTGGTTTAGAATGCACATTCACCCAAAAATCGCAGTGACATGTTTGTTAGGTGTATAGGTGTTTTTGTTCCATCGCAAAAGAAAGCTTGGATTATTTTTTCGGTGTTCATTCACTCACAAATAGCAAAGCTAAAGCTAATAAGCTAAAACAAAGCCAAACAGGTTGTTTTGGGTCCCAGCTACATAGAAAGAAGAATCTTGGATTTCGCTTATTTCATGTCATGTTCCTTGGTGTTCATGCACATTGACCCAGAAATCGCAAAGTGTGTGTAATGAGACCAAATAAAGCATAGGTGTTTTGGTTCCATCGCAATAGAAAGCTTGGATTGTTCTTTCGGTGTTCATTCACTCACAAAGCGTGTTCTCCTTGCACGAGGCTAGGGCTTCCTCTTTTCGCCCATGCATTGGATTGATCCCAGCGAAGGGAGATGGTTGTATTTTTCTACTAATTACCCATTATCCTTGTGTCTTTGGCCTGCTTTAATTGCGTTAGCTCTATTTAATTCTGAATTTTGTCCTTTGATTAAGTTTCCTCTGTGTAATAATTATTAATTTTATTTTAATTTTCCCTCTCTCCTTCTAAAATTTTTACCCTTCATTCCCACCCCCCTTTAGTCCTTTAATTTTCCCCTATCCCCCCTCCCCCCCCACTGTAGCTTACCTTAACGTTCGGAGGCACTAGGCCTCTGCGAAGTGCGCCCAGCCGCAGGGGCGCAGCTGCCTAGACCTGGTTCCTGGTTGGACGAAGGGCCTTTTTTCGGCAGCGGGGGGTGCCTCCTCCCTGCTGGGCCTTCTTAGGCTTTCCGAACCCCCCCCCCGCCGATTTCCGAGGCCGGATTCGGCCTTCTTTTGTCCTTGGCGGCCCTCCCTGCGAAGCGGGGAGGCCTGGTGTCTTGCGGGGCTGCAGGGAGGCAGGCGCGGCCTAACTTGGGCCTGGGTGCAGGCCCATTGTGTTCAGCTGCCTTTCCCTGCTGCGTTTTGGTGGGAACGCCATTTTCCAGGCTTAAATTGCTCACGCAGGCCATCTAGTGGCCGTTCTGAGGCACTGCAGCCTCCCTGATTTTATTATAAAGAAATACTTTAGACTGTTAACTGCTGCCACTTTGTGGACATTCTGTGCATTGCAGCCTGTTGTTTTATTTTAGTACAGGGAAGCTAATTTGCTGCCAGCTAGTGGCCAATAAAGGAAAAAGGCACTTTCTGGTTAATTGTATGCTCCTTAATTGAGTAGCTTACTGTTTTATTTTGGTTCATTTTGTGACCGCCAGGTATCTGGGGTGCATTAACTTCTTTTCTCATGTTGCTATTCCTCTTTTTTGGTAGCCATCATGTCTCCGAAGAGAGTCCCAGCGCAGCCTGCCTTGACCGTTCCGCCTAAAAGAAAGAAGACAAATAAGCTTTAATTGTGCTTATTTCAATTCGCATGGTGTTTTTTGGGTGTGCACCAGAATCACCCGAAACCAAAGCAAAAAGGCGTTTTGGGGTCCATCTACATAAAAAGAAGATGATAAAGCTCAGATTGGGCTTATTTCAAATTGGTATTTTGGGGGTTAGAATGCACATTCACCCACAAAACGCAGAGTGACATGTTTGTTAACAGCCCAAATCAAGCATAGGTCTTTTGGGTCAATCTCAATAGAAAGAGGACAAATAAGCTTTGATTTTTCTTTCGGTGTTCATTCACCCACAAATAGCAAAGCGAAGTTTAATAAGTCAAAAGTAGGCAAAAGTGTTTCTTTTGGGTTCCAACTACATAGAAAGAAGAATCTTGGATTTCGCCCATTTCAATTCGGGTTCTTTGGTGTTAATGCACATTCACCCAGAAAACGCAAAGTTTATGTAATGAGACCAAAATAACAAAACACCGTCTTTTTGCTTCCCTATGCATAGAAAGAAGACGAATAAGCTTTGCTTGGGCTTATTTCAATTTGCATGTTGTTTTTTGGGTGTTCACCAGAATCACCCCAACCAAAGCAAAAAGGAGTTTTGGGTTCCATCTACACGAAAAGAAGATGATAAAGCTCTGATTGGGCTTATTTCCAATTGTTGGTTTTGGGGTTAGACTGCACATTCACCCCGAAATCGCAGATGCTAAATGTTTGTTATCAGTCCAAATAAAGTATAGGTGTTTTTGTGTTCTTTGGTGAAAATGCACATTGACCCAGAAATCGCAAAGTGTACGTAATGAGACCAAAATAACAAAACACCATCTTTTCGCTTTCTTATGCGTAGAAAGAAGACTCATAAGCTTTGATTGGGCTTATTTCCCATTGTTGTTTTTGGGGTTAGAATGCACATTCACCTAAAAACCAAACTGAAATATATGTTATCAGCCCAAATCAAGCAGAGGTGTTTTGCTTCCATCTCAATAGAAAGAGGACGAATAAGCTTTAATTGTTCTTTCAGTGTTCATTCACCCACAAAGCCAAAACAAAGCAAAACAGGTTGTTTTGGCTTCCATCTACATAGAAAGAAGAATCTTGGATATCGCATATTTCACGTCGTGTTCTTTGGTGTAAATGCACATTGATCCAGAAATCGCATAGTGTATGTAATGAGACCAATATAACACAAAACTGTCTTTTTGCTTCCATGTGCGTAGAAAGACGACGAATAAGCTTTGATTGTGCTTATTTCAATTTGCATGGTGTTTTTTGGGTGTGCACCAGAATCAGCCCCAACCAAAGCAAAAAGGTATTTTTGGGTCCATCTACATAAAAAGAAGATGATAACGCTCTGATTGGCCTTATTTCCAATTGGTGTTTTTGGGGTTAGAATGCACATTCACTCAAAAATCGCCGAGTGACATGTTTGTTTTCAGCCCAAATAAAGCATAGGTGTTTTGGTTCCATCGCAAAAGAAAGCATGGATTGTTCTTTCGGTGTTCATTCACTCACAAATAGCAATGCGAAGTGTAATAAGCTAAAACAAAGTCAAACACGGTGTTTTGGGTTCCAGACACATAAAAAGAAGAATCTTGGATTTCGCTTATTTCATGGCGTGTTCTTTGGTGTTAATGCACATTGACCCAGAAATCGCAAAGTGTATGTAATGAGACCAAAATCACAAAACACCAACTTTTCGCTTCCATATGCATAGAAAGAAGAAGAATAAGCTTTAATTGGGCTTATTTCAATTCTCATGGTGCTTTTTCGGTGTGCACCAGAATCGCCCCCAACCAAAGCAAAAAGGTGTTTTGGGTTCCATCTACATAAAAGGAAGACGAATAGGCTTTGATTGAGCTTATTTCAAATTGGTGTTTTAGGGGTTACAATGCACATCACCCAAAATCGCAATGTTTGTCATGAGCCCAAATTAAACATAGGTGTCTGGGTTCCATCTCAATAAAAAGAGGACGAATAACCTTTGCTTGTTCTTTCGTTGTTCATTCACCCACAAATAGCAAAGCGAAGTTTAATCAGCCCAAATAAAGTAAAACAGGTTGTTTTGCGTTCCATCTACTTCGAAGGAAGTCTTGGCTTTTGCTTTTCTTTTTGCTGTGTTCTTTGGTGAAAATGCACATTGACCCAGAAATCGTCATTTATGTAATGAGCCCAAAATAACAAAACACAGTCTTTTCGCTTTCTTATGCGTAGAAAGAAGACAAATAAGCTTGGATTGGGCTGATTTCAATTCTCATGGTATTTTTTGGGTATACACCAGAATCGCCCCCAACCAAAGCCAAAAGGAGTTTTGGGTTCCATCTACACAAAAAGAAGATGATAAAGCTCTGATTGGGCTTATTTCCAATTGTTGGTTTTGGGGTTAGACTGCACATTCACCCCGAAATCGCAGATGCTAAATGTTTGTTATCAGTCCAAATCAAGGTGTTTTTGTGTTCTTTGGTGAAAATGCACATTGACCCAGAAATCGCAAAGTGTATGTAATGAGACCAAAATAACAAAACACCATCTTTTCGCTTTCTTATGCGTAGAAAGAAGACTCATAAGCTTTGATTGGGCTTATTTCCCATTGTTGTTTTTGGGGTTAGAATGCACATTCACCTAAAAACCAAACTGAAATATATCTTATCAGCCCAAATCAAACATAGGTGTTTTGGTTCCAAAGCAAAAAGGTGTTTTGGGTTCCATCTTCATAAAAAGAAGATGATAACGCCCTGAGTGGGCTTATTTCAAATTGGTGTTTTTGGGGTTAGAGTGCACATTCACCCAAAAATTGCAGTGACATGTTTGTTATCAGCCCTAATCAAGCATAGGTGTTTTGGTTCCATCTCAATAGAAAGAGGACGAATAAGCATGGATTGTTCTTTCGGTGTTCATTCACTTACAAATAGCAAAGCGAAGCGTAATAAGCTTTAACAAAGCCAAACAGGTTGTTTTGGGTTCGAGCTACATAGAAAGAATCTTGGATTTCGCTTATTTCATGTCGTGTTCTTTGGTGTTAATGCACATTGACATAGAAATCGCAGTGTGTGTCTATTGAGACCAAAATATCAAAACACCGTCTTTCCCTTCCATATGAGTAGAAAGAAGACGAATAAGCTTTAATTGTGCTTATTTGCATTCGCATTGTGTTTTTTGGGTGTGCACCAGAATCACCCCCAACCAAACAAAAAAGGTGTTTTGGATTCTATCTACATAAAAAGAAGATGATAACGCTCTGATTGGGCTGATTTCAAATTGGTGTTTTTGGTTTAGAATGCACATTCACCCAAAAATCGCAGTGACATGTTTGTTAGGTGTATAGGCGTTTTTGTTCCATCGCAAAAGAAAGCTTGGATTATTTTTTCGGTGTTCATTCACTCACAAATAGCAAAGCTAAAGCTAATAAGCTAAAACAAAGCCAAACAGGTTGTTTTGGGTCCCAGCTACATAGAAAGAAGAATCTTGGATTTCGCTTATTTCATGTCGTGTTCCTTGGTGTTCATGCACATTGACCCAGAAATCGCAAAGTGTGTGTAATGAGACCAAATAAAGCATAGGTGTTTTGGTTCCATCGCAATAGAAAGCTTGGATTGTTCTTTCGGTGTTCATTCACTCACAAAGCGTGTTCTCCTTGCACGAGGCTAGGGCTTCCTCTTTTCGCCCATGCATTGGATTGATCACAGCTCTGACAACAGCGAAGGGAGATGGTTGTATTTTTCTACTAATTACCCATTATCCTTGTGTCTTTGGCCTGCTTTAATTGCGTTAGCTCTATTTAATTCTTAATTTTGTCCTTTGATTAAGTTTCCTCTGTGTAATAATTATTAATTTTATTTTAATTTTCCCTCTCTCCTTCTAAAATTTTTACCCTTCATTCCCACCCCCCTTAGTCCTTTAATTTTCCCCTATCCCCCCTCCCCCCCCACTGTAGCTTACCTTAACGTTCGGAGGCACTAGGCCTCTGCGAAGTGCGCCCAGCCGCAGGGGCGCAGCTGCCTAGACCTGGTTCCTGGTTGGACGAAGGGCCTTTTTTCGGCAGCGGGGGGGTGCCTCCTCCCTGCTGGGCCTTCTTAGGCTTTCCGGACCCCCCCCCCCGCCGATTTCCGAGGCCGGATTCGGCCTTCTTTTGTCCTTGGCGGCCCTCCCTGCGAAGCGGGGAGGCCTGGTGTCTTGCGGGGCTGCAGGGAGGCAGGCGCGGCCTAACTTGGGCCTGGGTGCAGGCCCATTGTGTTCAGCTGCCTTTCCCTGCTGCGTTTTGGCGGGAACGCCATTTTCCAGGCTTAAATTGCTCACGCAGGCCATCTAGTGGCCGTTCTGAGGCACTGCAGCCTCCCTGATTTTATTATAAAGAAATACTTTAGACTGTTAACTGCTGCCACTTTGTGGACATTCTGTGCATTGCAGCCTGTTGTTTTCTTTTAGTACAGGGAAGCTAATTTGCTGCCAGCTAGTGGCCAATAAAGGAAAAAGGCACTTTCTGGTTAATTGTATGCTCCTTAATTGAGTAGCTTACTGTTTTATTTTGGTTCATTTTGTGATCGCCAGGTATCTGGGGTGCATTAACTTCTTTTCTCATGTTGCTATTCCTCTTTTTTGGTAGCCATCATGTCTCCGAAGAGAGTCCCAGCGCAGCCTGCCTTGACCGTTCCGCCTAAAAGAAAGAAGACGAATAAGCTTTAATTGTGCTTATTTCAATTCGCATGGTGTTTTTTGGGTGTGCACCAGAATCACCCGAAACCAAAGCAAAAAGGCGTTTTGGGGTCCATCTACATAAAAAGAAGATGATAAAGCTCAGATTGGGCTTATTTCAAATTGGTATTTTGGGGGTTAGAATGCACATTCACCCACAAAACGCAGAGTGACATGTTTGTTAACAGCCCAAATCAAGCATAGGTCTTTTGGGTCAATCTCAATAGAAAGAGGACAAATAAGCTTTGATTTTTCTTTCGGTGTTCATTCACCCACAAATAGCAAAGCGAAGTTTAATAAGTCAAAAGTAGGCAAAAGTGTTTCTTTTGGGTTCCAACTACATAGAAAGAAGAATCTTGGATTTCGCCCATTTCAATTCGGGTTCTTTGGTGTTAATGCACATTCACCCAGAAAACGCAAAGTTTATGTAATGAGACCAAAATAACAAAACACCGTCTTTTTGCTTCCCTATGCATAGAAAGAAGACGAATAAGCTTTGCTTGGGCTTATTTCAATTTGCATGTTGTTTTTTGGGTGTTCACCAGAATCACCCCAACCAAAGCAAAAAGGAGTTTTGGGTTCCATCTACACGAAAAGAAGATGATAAAGCTCTGATTGGGCTTATTTCCAATTGTTGGTTTTGGGGTTAGACTGCACATTCACCCCGAAATCGCAGATGCTAAATGTTTGTTATCAGTTCAAATAAAGTATAGGTGTTTTTGTGTTCTTTGGTGAAAATGCACATTGACCCAGAAATCGCAAAGTGTACGTAATGAGACCAAAATAACAAAACACCATCTTTTCGCTTTCTTATGCGTAGAAAGAAGACTCATAAGCTTTGATTGGGCTTATTTCCCATTGTTGTTTTTGGGGTTAGAATGCACATTCACCTAAAAACCAAACTGAAATATATGTTATCAGCCCAAATCAAGCAGAGGTGTTTTGCTTCCATCTCAATAGAAAGAGGACGAATAAGCTTTAATTGTTCTTTCAGTGTTCATTCACCCACAAAGCCAAAACAAAGCAAAACAGGTTGTTTTGGCTTCCATCTACATAGAAAGAAGAATCTTGGATATCGCATATTTCATGTCGTGTTCTTTGGTGTTAATGCACATTGACCCAGAAATCGCAAAGTGTATGTAATGAGACCAATATAACACAACACTGTCTTTTTGCTTCCATGTGCGTAGAAAGACGACGAATAAGCTTTGATTGTGCTTATTTCAATTTGCATGGTGTTTTTTGGGTGTGCACCAGAATCAGCCCCAACCAAAGCAAAAAGGTATTTTTGGGTCCATCTACATAAAAAGAAGATGATAACGCTCTGATTGGCCTTATTTCCAATTGGAAATAAGTATTGGGTTCCAGACACATAAAAAGAAGAATCTTGGATTTCGCTTATTTCATGTCGTGTTCTTTGGTGTTAATGCACATTGACCCAGAAATCGCAAAGTGTATGTAATGAGACCAAAATCACAAAACACCAACTTTTCGCTTCCATATGCATAGAAAGAAGACGAATAAGCTTTAATTGGGCTTATTTCAATTCTCATGGTGCTTTTTCGGTGTGCACCAGAATCGCCCCCAACCAAAGCAAAAAGGTGTTTTGGGTTCCATCTACATAAAAGGAAGACGAATAGGCTTTGATTGAGCTTATTTCAAATTGGTGTTTTAGGGGTTACAATGCACATTCACCCAAAATGGCAATGTTTGTCATGAGCCCAAATTAAACATAGGTGTCTGGGTTCCATCTCAATAAAAAGAGGACGAATAACCTTTGCTTGTTCTTTCGTTGTTCATTCACCCACAAATAGCAAAGCGAAGTTTAATCAGCCCAAACAAAGTAAAACAGGTTGTTTTGCGTTCCATCTACATCGAAGGAAGTCTTGGCTTTCGCTTTTCTTTTTGCCGTGTTCTTTGGTGAAAATGCACATTGACCCAGAAATCGTCATTTATGTAATGAGCCCAAAATAACAAAACACAGTCTTTTCGCTTTCTTATGCGTAGAAAGAAGACAAATAAGCTTGGATTGGGCTGATTTCAATTCTCATGGTATTTTTTGGGTATACACCAGAATCGCCCCCAACCAAAGCCAAAAGGAGTTTTGGGTTCCATCTACACAAAAAGAAGATGTTAAAGCTCTGATTGGGCTTATTTCCAATTGTTGGTTTTGGGGTTAGACTGCACATTCACCCCGAAATCGCAGATGCTAAATGTTTGTTATCAGTCCAAATCAAGGTGTTTTTGTGTTCTTTGGTGAAAATGCACATTGACCCAGAAATCGCAAAGTGTATGTAATGAGACCAAAATAACAAAACACCATCTTTTCGCTTTCTTATGCGTAGAAAGAAGACTCATAAGCTTTGATTGGGCTTATTTCCCATTGTTGTTTTTGGGGTTAGAATGCACATTCACCTAAAAACCAAACTGAAATATATCTTATCAGCCCAAATCAAACATAGGTGTTTTGGTTCCAAAGCAAAAAGGTGTTTTGGGTTCCATCTTCATAAAAAGAAGATGATAACGCCCTGAGTGGGCTTATTTCAAATTGGTGTTTTTGGGGTTAGAGTGCACATTCACCCAAAAATTGCAGTGACATGTTTGTTATCAGCCCTAATCAAGCATAGGTGTTTTGGTTCCATCTCAATAGAAAGAGGACGAATAAGCATGGATTGTTCTTTCGGTGTTCATTCACTTACAAATAGCAAAGCGAAGCGTAATAAGCTTTAACAAAGCCAAACAGGTTGTTTTGGGTTCGAGCTACATAGAAAGAATCTTGGATTTCGCTTATTTCATGTCGAGTTCTTTGGTGTTAATGCACATTGACATAGAAATCGCAGTGTGTGTCTATTGAGACCAAAATATCAAAACACCGTCTTTCCCTTCCATATGAGTAGAAAGAAGACGAATAAGCTTTAATTGTGCTTATTTGCATTCGCATTGTGTTTTTTGGGTGTGCACCAGAATCACCCCCAACCAAACAAAAAAGGTGTTTTGGATTCTATCTACATAAAAAGAAGATGATAACGCTCTGATTGGGCTGATTTCAAATTGGTGTTTTTGGTTTAGAATGCACATTCACCCAAAAATCGCAGTGACATGTTTGTTAGGTGTATAGGTGTTTTTGTTCCATCGCAAAAGAAAGCTTGGATTATTTTTTCGGTGTTCATTCACTCACAAATAGCAAAGCTAAAGCTAATAAGCTAAAACAAAGCCAAACAGGTTGTTTTGGGTCCCAGCTACATAGAAAGAAGAATCTTGGATTTCGCTTATTTCATGTCGTGTTCCTTGGTGTTCATGCACATTGACCCAGAAATCGCAAAGTGTGTGTAATGAGACCAAATAAAGCATAGGTGTTTTGGTTCCATCGCAATAGAAAGCTTGGATTGTTCTTTCGGTGTTCATTCACTCACAAAGCGTGTTCTCCTTGCACGAGGCTAGGGCTTCCTCTTTTCGCCCATGCATTGGATTGATCCCAGCGAAGGGAGATGGTTGTATTTTTCTACTAATTACCCATTATCCTTGTGTCTTTGGCCTGCTTTAATTGCGTTAGCTCTATTTAATTCTGAATTTTGTCCTTTGATTAAGTTTCCTCTGTGTAATAATTATTAATTTTATTTTAATTTTCCCTCTCTCCTTCTAAAATTTTTACCCTTCATTCCCACCCCCCTTTAGTCCTTTAATTTTCCCCTATCCCCCCTCCCCCCCCACTGTAGCTTACCTTAACGTTCGGAGGCACTAGGCCTCTGCGAAGTGCGCCCAGCCGCAGGGGCGCAGCTGCCTAGACCTGGTTCCTGGTTGGACGAAGGGCCTTTTTTCGGCAGCGGGGGGTGCCTCCTCCCTGCTGGGCCTTCTTAGGCTTTCCGAACCCCCCCCCCGCCGATTTCCGAGGCCGGATTCGGCCTTCTTTTGTCCTTGGCGGCCCTCCCTGCGAAGCGGGGAGGCCTGGTGTCTTGCGGGGCTGCAGGGAGGCAGGCGCGGCCTAACTTGGGCCTGGGTGCAGGCCCATTGTGTTCAGCTGCCTTTCCCTGCTGCGTTTTGGTGGGAACGCCATTTTCCAGGCTTAAATTGCTCACGCAGGCCATCTAGTGGCCGTTCTGAGGCACTGCAGCCTCCCTGATTTTATTATAAAGAAATACTTTAGACTGTTAACTGCTGCCACTTTGTGGACATTCTGTGCATTGCAGCCTGTTGTTTTATTTTAGTACAGGGAAGCTAATTTGCTGCCAGCTAGTGGCCAATAAAGGAAAAAGGCACTTTCTGGTTAATTGTATGCTCCTTAATTGAGTAGCTTACTGTTTTATTTTGGTTCATTTTGTGACCGCCAGGTATCTGGGGTGCATTAACTTCTTTTCTCATGTTGCTATTCCTCTTTTTTGGTAGCCATCATGTCTCCGAAGAGAGTCCCAGCGCAGCCTGCCTTGACCGTTCCGCCTAAAAGAAAGAAGACAAATAAGCTTTAATTGTGCTTATTTCAATTCGCATGGTGTTTTTTGGGTGTGCACCAGAATCACCCGAAACCAAAGCAAAAAGGCGTTTTGGGGTCCATCTACATAAAAAGAAGATGATAAAGCTCAGATTGGGCTTATTTCAAATTGGTATTTTGGGGGTTAGAATGCACATTCACCCACAAAACGCAGAGTGACATGTTTGTTAACAGCCCAAATCAAGCATAGGTCTTTTGGGTCAATCTCAATAGAAAGAGGACAAATAAGCTTTGATTTTTCTTTCGGTGTTCATTCACCCACAAATAGCAAAGCGAAGTTTAATAAGTCAAAAGTAGGCAAAAGTGTTTCTTTTGGGTTCCAACTACATAGAAAGAAGAATCTTGGATTTCGCCCATTTCAATTCGGGTTCTTTGGTGTTAATGCACATTCACCCAGAAAACGCAAAGTTTATGTAATGAGACCAAAATAACAAAACACCGTCTTTTTGCTTCCCTATGCATAGAAAGAAGACGAATAAGCTTTGCTTGGGCTTATTTCAATTTGCATGTTGTCTTTTGGGTGTTCACCAGAATCACCCCAACCAAAGCAAAAAGGAGTTTTGGGTTCCATCTACACAAAAAGAAGATGATAAAGCTCTGATTGGGCTTATTTCCAATTGTTGGTTTTGGGGTTAGACTGCACATTCACCCCGAAATCGCAGATGCTAAATGTTTGTTATCAGTCCAAATCAAGGTGTTTTTGTGTTCTTTGGTGAAAATGCACATTGACCCAGAAATCGCAAAGTGTATGTAATGAGACCAAAATAACAAAACACCATCTTTTCGCTTTCTTATGCGTAGAAAGAAGACTCATAAGCTTTGATTGGGCTTATTTCCCATTGTTGTTTTTGGGGTTAGAATGCACATTCACCTAAAAACCAAACTGAAATATATCTTATCAGCCCAAATCAAACATAGGTGTTTTGGTTCCAAAGCAAAAAGGTGTTTTGGGTTCCATCTTCATAAAAAGAAGATGATAACGCCCTGAGTGGGCTTATTTCAAATTGGTGTTTTTGGGGTTAGAGTGCACATTCACCCAAAAATTGCAGTGACATGTTTGTTATCAGCCCTAATCAAGCATAGGTGTTTTGGTTCCATCTCAATAGAAAGAGGACGAATAAGCATGGATTGTTCTTTCGGTGTTCATTCACTTACAAATAGCAAAGCGAAGCGTAATAAGCTTTAACAAAGCCAAACAGGTTGTTTTGGGTTCGAGCTACATAGAAAGAATCTTGGATTTCGCTTATTTCATGTCGTGTTCTTTGGTGTTAATGCACATTGACATAGAAATCGCAGTGTGTGTCTATTGA
The DNA here is from genome assembly GCF_965153285.1 of Podarcis tiliguerta. NCBI lineage: Eukaryota > Metazoa > Chordata > Lepidosauria > Squamata > Lacertidae > Podarcis > Podarcis tiliguerta. Next base: position 15,553 of record NW_028148641.1, on the reverse strand, counting down.
GACCAAAATATCAAAACACCGTCTTTCCCTTCCATATGAGTAGAAAGAAGACGAATAAGCTTTAATTGTGCTTATTTGCATTCGCATTGTGTTTTTTGGGTGTGCACCAGAATCACCCCCAACCAAACAAAAAAGGTGTTTTGGATTCTATCTACATAAAAAGAAGATGATAACGCTCTGATTGGGCTGATTTCAAATTGGTGTTTTTGGTTTAGAATGCACATTCACCCAAAAATCGCAGTGACATGTTTGTTAGGTGTATAGGTGTTTTTGTTCCATCGCAAAAGAAAGCTTGGATTATTTTTTCGGTGTTCATTCACTCACAAATAGCAAAGCTAAAGCTAATAAGCTAAAACAAAGCCAAACAGGTTGTTTTGGGTCCCAGCTACATAGAAAGAAGAATCTTGGATTTCGCTTATTTCATGTCATGTTCCTTGGTGTTCATGCACATTGACCCAGAAATCGCAAAGTGTGTGTAATGAGACCAAATAAAGCATAGGTGTTTTGGTTCCATCGCAATAGAAAGCTTGGATTGTTCTTTCGGTGTTCATTCACTCACAAAGCGTGTTCTCCTTGCACGAGGCTAGGGCTTCCTCTTTTCGCCCATGCATTGGATTGATCCCAGCGAAGGGAGATGGTTGTATTTTTCTACTAATTACCCATTATCCTTGTGTCTTTGGCCTGCTTTAATTGCGTTAGCTCTATTTAATTCTGAATTTTGTCCTTTGATTAAGTTTCCTCTGTGTAATAATTATTAATTTTATTTTAATTTTCCCTCTCTCCTTCTAAAATTTTTACCCTTCATTCCCACCCCCCTTTAGTCCTTTAATTTTCCCCTATCCCCCCTCCCCCCCCACTGTAGCTTACCTTAACGTTCGGAGGCACTAGGCCTCTGCGAAGTGCGCCCAGCCGCAGGGGCGCAGCTGCCTAGACCTGGTTCCTGGTTGGACGAAGGGCCTTTTTTCGGCAGCGGGGGGTGCCTCCTCCCTGCTGGGCCTTCTTAGGCTTTCCGAACCCCCCCCCCGCCGATTTCCGAGGCCGGATTCGGCCTTCTTTTGTCCTTGGCGGCCCTCCCTGCGAAGCGGGGAGGCCTGGTGTCTTGCGGGGCTGCAGGGAGGCAGGCGCGGCCTAACTTGGGCCTGGGTGCAGGCCCATTGTGTTCAGCTGCCTTTCCCTGCTGCGTTTTGGTGGGAACGCCATTTTCCAGGCTTAAATTGCTCACGCAGGCCATCTAGTGGCCGTTCTGAGGCACTGCAGCCTCCCTGATTTTATTATAAAGAAATACTTTAGACTGTTAACTGCTGCCACTTTGTGGACATTCTGTGCATTGCAGCCTGTTGTTTTATTTTAGTACAGGGAAGCTAATTTGCTGCCAGCTAGTGGCCAATAAAGGAAAAAGGCACTTTCTGGTTAATTGTATGCTCCTTAATTGAGTAGCTTACTGTTTTATTTTGGTTCATTTTGTGACCGCCAGGTATCTGGGGTGCATTAACTTCTTTTCTCATGTTGCTATTCCTCTTTTTTGGTAGCCATCATGTCTCCGAAGAGAGTCCCAGCGCAGCCTGCCTTGACCGTTCCGCCTAAAAGAAAGAAGACAAATAAGCTTTAATTGTGCTTATTTCAATTCGCATGGTGTTTTTTGGGTGTGCACCAGAATCACCCGAAACCAAAGCAAAAAGGCGTTTTGGGGTCCATCTACATAAAAAGAAGATGATAAAGCTCAGATTGGGCTTATTTCAAATTGGTATTTTGGGGGTTAGAATGCACATTCACCCACAAAACGCAGAGTGACATGTTTGTTAACAGCCCAAATCAAGCATAGGTCTTTTGGGTCAATCTCAATAGAAAGAGGACAAATAAGCTTTGATTTTTCTTTCGGTGTTCATTCACCCACAAATAGCAAAGCGAAGTTTAATAAGTCAAAAGTAGGCAAAAGTGTTTCTTTTGGGTTCCAACTACATAGAAAGAAGAATCTTGGATTTCGCCCATTTCAATTCGGGTTCTTTGGTGTTAATGCACATTCACCCAGAAAACGCAAAGTTTATGTAATGAGACCAAAATAACAAAACACCGTCTTTTTGCTTCCCTATGCATAGAAAGAAGACGAATAAGCTTTGCTTGGGCTTATTTCAATTTGCATGTTGTTTTTTGGGTGTTCACCAGAATCACCCCAACCAAAGCAAAAAGGAGTTTTGGGTTCCATCTACACGAAAAGAAGATGATAAAGCTCTGATTGGGCTTATTTCCAATTGTTGGTTTTGGGGTTAGACTGCACATTCACCCCGAAATCGCAGATGCTAAATGTTTGTTATCAGTTCAAATAAAGTATAGGTGTTTTTGTGTTCTTTGGTGAAAATGCACATTGACCCAGAAATCGCAAAGTGTACGTAATGAGACCAAAATAACAAAACACCATCTTTTCGCTTTCTTATGCGTAGAAAGAAGACTCATAAGCTTTGATTGGGCTTATTTCCCATTGTTGTTTTTGGGGTTAGAATGCACATTCACCTAAAAACCAAACTGAAATATATGTTATCAGCCCAAATCAAGCAGAGGTGTTTTGCTTCCATCTCAATAGAAAGAGGACGAATAAGCTTTAATTGTTCTTTCAGTGTTCATTCACCCACAAAGCCAAAACAAAGCAAAACAGGTTGTTTTGGCTTCCATCTACATAGAAAGAAGAATCTTGGATATCGCATATTTCATGTCGTGTTCTTTGGTGTTAATGCACATTGACCCAGAAATCGCAAAGTGTATGTAATGAGACCAATATAACACAACACTGTCTTTTTGCTTCCATGTGCGTAGAAAGACGACGAATAAGCTTTGATTGTGCTTATTTCAATTTGCATGGTGTTTTTTGGGTGTGCACCAGAATCAGCCCCAACCAAAGCAAAAAGGTATTTTTGGGTCCATCTACATAAAAAGAAGATGATAACGCTCTGATTGGCCTTATTTCCAATTGGAAATAAGTATTGGGTTCCAGACACATAAAAAGAAGAATCTTGGATTTCGCTTATTTCATGTCGTGTTCTTTGGTGTTAATGCACATTGACCCAGAAATCGCAAAGTGTATGTAATGAGACCAAAATCACAAAACACCAACTTTTCGCTTCCATATGCATAGAAAGAAGACGAATAAGCTTTAATTGGGCTTATTTCAATTCTCATGGTGCTTTTTCGGTGTGCACCAGAATCGCCCCCAACCAAAGCAAAAAGGTGTTTTGGGTTCCATCTACATAAAAGGAAGACGAATAGGCTTTGATTGAGCTTATTTCAAATTGGTGTTTTAGGGGTTACAATGCACATTCACCCAAAATGGCAATGTTTGTCATGAGCCCAAATTAAACATAGGTGTCTGGGTTCCATCTCAATAAAAAGAGGACGAATAACCTTTGCTTGTTCTTTCGTTGTTCATTCACCCACAAATAGCAAAGCGAAGTTTAATCAGCCCAAACAAAGTAAAACAGGTTGTTTTGCGTTCCATCTACATCGAAGGAAGTCTTGGCTTTCGCTTTTCTTTTTGCCGTGTTCTTTGGTGAAAATGCACATTGACCCAGAAATCGTCATTTATGTAATGAGCCCAAAATAACAAAACACAGTCTTTTCGCTTTCTTATGCGTAGAAAGAAGACAAATAAGCTTGGATTGGGCTGATTTCAATTCTCATGGTATTTTTTGGGTATACACCAGAATCGCCCCCAACCAAAGCCAAAAGGAGTTTTGGGTTCCATCTACACAAAAAGAAGATGTTAAAGCTCTGATTGGGCTTATTTCCAATTGTTGGTTTTGGGGTTAGACTGCACATTCACCCCGAAATCGCAGATGCTAAATGTTTGTTATCAGTCCAAATCAAGGTGTTTTTGTGTTCTTTGGTGAAAATGCACATTGACCCAGAAATCGCAAAGTGTATGTAATGAGACCAAAATAACAAAACACCATCTTTTCGCTTTCTTATGCGTAGAAAGAAGACTCATAAGCTTTGATTGGGCTTATTTCCCATTGTTGTTTTTGGGGTTAGAATGCACATTCACCTAAAAACCAAACTGAAATATATCTTATCAGCCCAAATCAAACATAGGTGTTTTGGTTCCAAAGCAAAAAGGTGTTTTGGGTTCCATCTTCATAAAAAGAAGATGATAACGCCCTGAGTGGGCTTATTTCAAATTGGTGTTTTTGGGGTTAGAGTGCACATTCACCCAAAAATTGCAGTGACATGTTTGTTATCAGCCCTAATCAAGCATAGGTGTTTTGGTTCCATCTCAATAGAAAGAGGACGAATAAGCATGGATTGTTCTTTCGGTGTTCATTCACTTACAAATAGCAAAGCGAAGCGTAATAAGCTTTAACAAAGCCAAACAGGTTGTTTTGGGTTCGAGCTACATAGAAAGAATCTTGGATTTCGCTTATTTCATGTCGAGTTCTTTGGTGTTAATGCACATTGACATAGAAATCGCAGTGTGTGTCTATTGAGACCAAAATATCAAAACACCGTCTTTCCCTTCCATATGAGTAGAAAGAAGACGAATAAGCTTTAATTGTGCTTATTTGCATTCGCATTGTGTTTTTTGGGTGTGCACCAGAATCACCCCCAACCAAACAAAAAAGGTGTTTTGGATTCTATCTACATAAAAAGAAGATGATAACGCTCTGATTGGGCTGATTTCAAATTGGTGTTTTTGGTTTAGAATGCACATTCACCCAAAAATCGCAGTGACATGTTTGTTAGGTGTATAGGTGTTTTTGTTCCATCGCAAAAGAAAGCTTGGATTATTTTTCGGTGTTCATTCACTCACAAATAGCAAAGCTAAAGCTAATAAGCTAAAACAAAGCCAAACAGGTTGTTTTGGGTCCCAGCTACATAGAAAGAAGAATCTTGGATTTCGCTTATTTCATGTCGTGTTCCTTGGTGTTCATGCACATTGACCCAGAAATCGCAAAGTGTGTGTAATGAGACCAAATAAAGCATAGGTGTTTTGGTTCCATCGCAATAGAAAGCTTGGATTGTTCTTTCGGTGTTCATTCACTCACAAAGCGTGTTCTCCTTGCACGAGGCTAGGGCTTCCTCTTTTCGCCCATGCATTGGATTGATCCCAGCGAAGGGAGATGGTTGTATTTTTCTACTAATTACCCATTATCCTTGTGTCTTTGGCCTGCTTTAATTGCGTTAGCTCTATTTAATTCTGAATTTTGTCCTTTGATTAAGTTTCCTCTGTGTAATAATTATTAATTTTATTTTAATTTTCCCTCTCTCCTTCTAAAATTTTTACCCTTCATTCCCACCCCCCTTAACCCTTTAATTTTCCCCTATCCCCCCTCCCCCCCCCATTGTAGCTTACCTTAACGTTCGGAGGCACTAGGCCTCTGCGAAGTGCGCCCAGCCGCAGGGGCGCAGCTGCCTAGACCTGGTTCCTGGTTGGACGAAGGGCCTTTTTTCGGCAGCGGGGGGTGCCTCCTCCCTGCTGGGCCTTCTTAGGCTTTCCGAACCCCCCCCCGCCGATTTCCGAGTCCGGATTCGGCCTTCTTTTGTCCTTGGCGGCCCTCCCTGCGAAGCGGGGAGGCCTGGTGTCTTGCGGGGCTGCAGGGAGGCAGGCGCGGCCTAACTTGGGCCTGGGTGCAGGCCCATTGTGTTCAGCTGCCTTTCCCTGCTGCGTTTTGGTGGGAACGCCATTTTCCAGGCTTAAATTGCTCACGCAGGCCATCTAGTGGCCGTTCTGAGGCACTGCAGCCTCCCTGATTTTATTATAAAGAAATACTTTAGACTGTTAACTGCTGCCACTTTGTGGACATTCTGTGCATTGCAGCCTGTTGTTTTATTTTAGTACAGGGAAGCTAATTTGCTGCCAGCTAGTGGCCAATAAAGGAAAAAGGCACTTTCTGGTTAATTGTATGCTCCTTAATTGAGTAGCTTACTGTTTTATTTTGGTTCATTTTGTGACCGCCAGGTATCTGGGGTGCATTAACTTCTTTTCTCATGTTGCTATTCCTCTTTTTTGGTAGCCATCATGTCTCCGAAGAGAGTCCCAGCGCAGCCTGCCTTGACCGTTCCGCCTAAAAGAAAGAAGACAAATAAGCTTTAATTGTGCTTATTTCAATTCGCATGGTGTTTTTTGGGTGTGCACCAGAATCACCCGAAACCAAAGCAAAAAGGCGTTTTGGGGTCCATCTACATAAAAAGAAGATGATAAAGCTCAGATTGGGCTTATTTCAAATTGGTATTTTGGGGGTTAGAATGCACATTCACCCACAAAACGCAGTGACATGTTTGTTAACAGCCCAAATCAAGCATAGGTCTTTTGGGTCAATCTCAATAGAAAGAGGACAAATAAGCTTTGATTTTTCTTTCGGTGTTCATTCACCCACAAATAGCAAAGCGAAGTTTAATAAGTCAAAAGTAGGCAAAAGTGTTTCTTTTGAGTTCCAACTACATAGAAAGAAGAATCTTGGATTTTGCCCATTTCAATTCGGGTTCTTTGGTGTTAATGCACATTCACCCAGAAAACGCAAAGTTTATGTAATGAGACCAAAATAAGAAAACACCATCTTTTTGCTTCCCTATGCATAGAAAGAAGACGAATAAGCTTTGCTTATTTCAATTTGCATGTTGTTTTTTGGGTGTTCACCAGAATCACCCCAACCAAAGCAAAAAGGAGTTTTGGGTTCCATCTACACGAAAAGAAGATGATAAAGCTCTGATTGGGCTTATTTCCAATTGTTGGTTTTGGGGTTAGACTGCACATTCACCCCGAAATCGCAGATGCTAAATGTTTGTTATCAGTTCAAATAAAGTATAGGTGTTTTTGTGTTCTTTGGTGAAAATGCACATTGACCCAGAAATCGCAAAGTGTACGTAATGAGACCAAAATAACAAAACACCATCTTTTCGCTTTCTTATGCGTAGAAAGAAGACTCATAAGCTTTGATTGGGGGTATTTCCCATTGTTGTTTTTGGGGTTAGAATGCACATTCACCTAAAAACCAAACTGAAATATATGTTATCAGCCCAAATCAAGCAGAGGTGTTTTGCTTCCATCTCAATAGAAAGAGGACGAATAAGCTTTAATTGTTCTTTCAGTGTTCATTCACCCACAAAGCCAAAACAAAGCAAAACAGGTTGTTTTGGCTTCCATCTACATAGAAAGAAGAATCTTGGATATCGCATATTTCACGTCGTGTTCTTTGGTGTAAATGCACATTGATCCAGAAATCGCATAGTGTATGTAATGAGACCAATATAACACAACACTGTCTTTTTGCTTACATGTGCGTAGAAAGACGACGAATAAGCTTTGATTGTGCTTATTTCAATTTGCATGGTGTTTTTTTGGGTGTGCACCAGAATCAGCCCCAACCAAAGCAAAAAGGTATTTTTGGGTCCATCTACATAAAAAGAAGATGATAACGCTCTGATTGGCCTTATTTCCAATTGGTGTTTTTGGGGTTAGAATGCACATTCACTCAAAAATCGCCGAGTGACATGTTTGTTTTCAGCCCAAATAAAGCATAGGTATTTTGGTTCCATCGCAATAGAAAGCTTGGAATGTTCTTTCGGTGTTCATTCACTCACAAATTGCAAAGCGAAGCGTAATAAGCTTAAACAAAGCCAAACAGGTTGTTTTGGGTTCCAGCTACATAGAAAGAAGAATCTTGGATTTCGCTTATTTCATGTCGTGTTCTTTGGTGTTAATGCACATTGACCCAGAAATCGCAAAGTGTGTGTATTGAGACCAAAATATCAAAACACCGTCTTTTCCCTTCCATATGAGTAGAAAGAAGACGAATAAGCTTTAATTGTGCTTATTTGAATTCCCATGGTCTTTTTTGGGTGTGCACCAGAATCACCCCCAACCAAACAAAAACGGTGTTTTGGATTCTATCTACATAAAAAGAAGATGATAACGCACTGATTGGGCTGATTTCAAATTGGTGTTGTCAGGGGTTCAGGAGCAGAGGCACAGGAAAGGGAGGAAATAGAGAGCGAGGGGGAGGAGTCCGAAGGAAATGTTAGCGATGACAGCGGTCCGAGGTCTCTGAGTCTTTCCAGCGAATCGGAAGATTCACAGAAAGGGGCTCCCATGGTCAGGGCAAGGGGGGTGCCTAGGGGGACACCCCAGGAAGAAGGGGCCAGAGGGGACTCAGAGAGCAGCAGTTGGAAATCAGGACCAGCGTCCGCACCAGAGTGCAGTAGGGGGGAGGAGTCCCAGGCATCGGGATCAGGCGGCGCACTGACAGAGGGAGGACATGAGGCAGGATTGGCCACGCCTCCATCGGGGAGCGAGGAAACGGTCGAGAGGAAGGTTGAAGGCTGGGCGCGTGCGCCAAGTTCAAATGTACAGGAGGGCGGCGCAGTTGGCAGCCCGGATAGGGAGCCAGGTCCCAAAGCCCGCCGAAAAGAGCGGGAGGAGTCAGGGGGGTCAACATCAGCGTCAGAAGAATCCAGGAAGGAAGGGACCCCGGGGGGTAGCAGGACCCAGAGGAGAAAGGAGAGACGGAAGAGGTGGAGTAAGGCTAGAATCTTAAACTGGTGTACAGGGGGCGGAGATTCAGATGGAGCATCGCCGATCTAACCCTAGACGTAGAGCTGGGGCGCTGCGTATTGAAAATGGAAACTGTACTTCAATAAAGACTTTTATACATTACTACCAGTGAGCGTTGGTCCTCTGTGAGCTGGGACCTGGAGCCAGCTCTGACAGGTGTTTTTGGTTTAGAATGCTGTCAGAGCTGGCTCCGGGTCCCAGCTCACCAAGGACCAACGCTAGCCGATCGTACAGTATCAAAGTCTTTATTGAAGAATAGTCTCCATTTACAAGTCTCAGCGTCCCAGCCCTACGTCTGGACTTTAGACCGGCGAAGCTCTGTCTGGATCTCCACCCCCTGTGCACCAGTTTAATACTCTAATCTTACTCCACCTCTTCCTTCTCTCTCTCTTCCTCTGGGTCTTACTACCCCCCGGGGTCTCATTCCTCCTGGACTCTTCCGACGCAGAGCTTGACCCCTCTGACTCCTCCCCCTCTCTTCGGCGGGCTTTAGGACCTGGCTCCCTACCCGGGCTGCCCACCTTGCCGCCCTCCTGTACATTTGAACTTGGCGCGCGCGCGCGTTTTACTTTCCGGATGACCGTTTCCTCGCTCCCTGACGAGGGTGTGGTCAGTCCTGCCTCACGTTCTCCCTCTGCCTGCGCGCTCCCTGATCCCGATGCCTTGGACTCCTCCCCCCTACTGCACTCTGGGGGGGACGCTGGCCCGGATTTCCAGCTGCTACTCTCTGAGTCCCCTCCTTCCCGAGGTGTCCCCCTGGGCACTCCCCTTGCCCTGACCATGGGGGCCCCTTTCTGTGAATCCTCCGAGTCACTGGAGAGGCTCAGAGACCTCGGACTACTGTCGCCGCTGACATTTCCTTCCGACTCCTCCCCCTCGCTCTCCGTTTCTTCCCTCTCCTGTGACTCTGCTCCTGAACCCCTGACATCCATCCCCCCCTCGAAGCCCCCCCTTCCCCCCTTCCCTTCCTCCGGCGGGGGTGCTGGGTGCTCCGTCGTTGTGGGGGTGAATGGTGGATACAGTTCGTCCCCCGTGGCGTGCATCCAGTTAGAGAAATCTGGCTCGTCCTCCATGTCGTCGCCGACCTCGTTCTCCTCTGCTTCCATCTCCGTGCCGCCATGCTCGAACCCAACGTCCTCCCCCATCACGTCCATGTCCCTCTCACCCTCGTTCCCCTCTGGGTCCGTTGCCTGCCAAGGGCCCCTCAGCCACCTCTCCTCTCCTCGATTGTCCCACCAAAAGGAGCGGTCTGAGGCAAACCCCGAGGGCGAGCCCTCCGGTGAACGTGTTTCTAAAGTTGGTTCTTCGTCCGAGGTGAATCCCTGGAACGTGCTGGTAGAAAGCGTGGGTGTGAAAAGCCAGTCGTCGAAATACTCGGCTGGCATGGGCCTGTGTGGGAACAAGGCATGAAACTCCTCTTTGAGGAGAGGCTCGTCCAGGGCATAGTCCGGCACCCAACTGTTGGCGCTGGCCGGGGTACCTTCCCTTGCGAGAAAATATTCTACTCCCTCTTCCCCCCATCTCGAGTCCAAAATCTCTGTGACCTGGTTGATGGGTTCCCTTCTTGGCGACTCCCTCCTTGGGGGGATCTCCTTATACTGGTCTGATGCCGTGCCCTGCGCCTGAAATCGGTGAGGTGCTTTGTAGGGCGTGAGCACCGACCTATGGAATACTGGGTGCATTCTGGATCCTTCCGGAAGTGTCAACCGGAAGGCCACCGGATTGATCTGTGCCTCAACTAGGTAAGGTCCTAGCTGCTTATGTCCGAGTTTCTTCTTAGCTAAGGATCTTGTCGGCACTGCGTGGGCCGCTAACCACACCCAGTCTCCCACCTGTATGTCTTCACCAACCCTCCTGTGCTTGTCAGCCTGCAGTTTGTATGCGTGCTTTGCTAGCTCTAACTGCCTCCTAAGCTGCTCGTGGACTTCCTGCAATTCCGCCGCCAAGACTTCCGCTGCCTGTGGCTCCCCCTCCCCCAGTCTCTCTAATCCCGGGAAGGTTCTGGGATGCCTCCCGTTGTTGGCGAAGAACGGCGTCACCCCTGTGGACACGTGCTTCGTGTTGTTGTAAGCGAACTCAGCGAGCGGCAGGTAGTCCACCCATGTCGTCGGCTGTTGATTTGCATAGCATCTCAGGTACTGCTGCATGACGGCGTTGACGCGCTCCGCTTGTCCGTTGGTCTGCGGGTGTCTCGCCGACGCTAGGTTGATCTTGACGTTCAGGAAACCCATCAGCTTCTGCCAGAAGCTCGAAATGAACTGGCGCCCCCTGTCGGACAAAATAGACCGTGGCAGTCCATGCACTCTGAAGACGTGGTCTATGAACAGCTTGGCGGTCTGTTCTGCCGTGGCCACCTTCGCGCACGGAATGAAGTGGGCCATTTTAGTGAACATGTCCACCACCACTAGCACTGCCGTTTTACCCCTTGAGCTGGGTAAATCCGTGACAAAGTCCAGGGCCACCCTCTCCCACGGTTCGCTCGGAGTCTGCAGCGGTTCGAGCAGTCCCGCCGGAGGTTTGTGCACTGACTTGGCCCTTTGGCAGGTGTCGCACCTCGAGACGTACTCCGCGACTTCCCCCCGCATCTTGGGCCACCAAAAATCCCTGGCAACGAGGTCTGCCGTCTTCTCCTTGCCAAAGTGCCCGGCGGTGGGTGCGTCGTGTAACTGCTGCAGTACCTTCGCCCGGAGGTCGTCTCCCGGTACATAGAGAGCTCCTCTGCGGATGAGCAATCCGTCTCGTACTTGGAACTCGTCGTCCTTCACCGTGCCCTTGTGCACCTCCTCCATCTTGGCTTGTGCAAAGGGGTCCCCCTGCAGTGCTCGACGGACCGCCTCCAAGTCCACGGTTGCTGCAGCGCACGCCCACGCTTTCGGAGTGAAAATGTGCTTGGCCGCTGCTGGTGCCGCCTCTTCAAGGTATTGCGGCTTCCTGGACAGTGCATCCGCCATGATGTTGTTGTCGCCTGGGATGTATTCTATCCTGAAGTCGAAATCCGCGAAAAATTCCGCCCATCTGATGTGCCGCTGGTTTAGGAATCTTGCCGTGCGCCAGTACTCCAGGTTCTTATGATCCGTGCGAACCTGCACGGTGTGCTTGGCCCCGACGAGGAAGTGCCGCCACGCCTTGAATGCTGCATGAATGGCCAGCAACTCCCTGTCCCAGATGGTGTAGTTTTGCTCCGACTTGCTGAGCTTCCTAGAGTAGAAGGCACACGGTCTCCAGTCCCCATGCGGGTCCTCTTGCAACAGTACGGCGCCCACGGCTCTGTCTGAGGCGTCTGTTTCAACCCTCAGCGGTTTGCTGGGATTCACATGCAGTAGCTGCCCTTCGGACGAGAAGAGACGCTTAAGGTTCTGAAAGGACTGCTCCGCTTGCTCCGTCCAGATGAACTTCTTCTTCTTAGAGCTGAGTGTGTCCGTAATGGCCGCCGTCTGCATCGCGAACCCCTTGATGAACTTGCGGTAAAAGTTGGCGAACCCCACAAACCGCTGGACCTCCTTCCGATTGCGCGGGCTCTTCCAGTCCAACACTGCGCGAACCTTGGCGCTGTCCATGGCAAGCCCCTTGTCCGACAGCTTGTAGCCCAGGAAATCCACCTCCTTCCTGTCGAACTGGCACTTCTCCAGCTTGGCATACAGTCGATGCTCCTGCAGTCTCTGCAGAACTTCCTTGACGTCTCTCTCGTGGGTCTCCTCAGATTCTGAGAATATCAGGATGTCGTCCAAGAAGCAGACGCATGTCTTGTAGAGGAGACCCGCCAGGACATGATGCATGAAAGCTTGAAAACAGTGGGCGCCATTTTGTAAACCGAAGGGCATAACTCTGTATTCATATGTGCCCAGGGGCGTGAACATGGCAGTCTTCCACTCGTCTCCTTCCCGTATGCGAATCAGGTTGTACGCCCCTCGCAGATCCAACTTTGTAAAAACGCGTCCTTTCCTCGCCGTTGCCAGCAGGTCATCTATCTTGGGCATGGGAAAGGCCGCGGGCTTGGTCTTTGAATTTAAGAGCCTGAAGTCTACCACAAGTCTTTTTTGGGGCGTGTCCCTTTTCTTCACAAAGAATACAGGACTGCCCCCCGCTGCCTTCGACTCCCGGATGAAACCGCGCTTCAAGTTGAGGTCTATGAACTCCTTGAGCTCCTGCAGCTCGTCCTCAGACATGGAATACAGTTTCCCGGCTGGCAGCGTCGCTCCTGGCAGGAGGTCAATCTTGCAGTCATAGGGCCTGTGGGGAGGCAGCTTGTCCGCTTCCTTCTCGCAGAAAACCTCCAAAAACGCTGCGTACTTGCGCGGCACTGCTTGCAGCGTGCCTAATTGTAGCTGCGGGTCGTCCCCTCCTTCTTCCGGGCTAGGAAGGATGCAATGTTCCGCGCAATAGGAGGAGCCGAAGGTCAGTTGGCGCTGGTACCACGCCAATGCTGGGCTGTGCCTGTGCAGCCAACTCATGCCCAGGACTACAGGCGTGTCCGACAGGTGGGTGACGTTAAAGCTGATGACTTCTCGGTGATTTCCGATCCGCATCACCATTGGTTGCGTTTGTTGCACCACCTGCCCCCCTAACAAGTCTCTGCCATCCACCGTGACAACGTTCAGGGGCAGTGTGGCTGGTAGCAGTGGTATATTGTGCTGCTGAATGAATTCCAGTCCTATAAAGTCAGCGTTGCTGCCGGAGTCAATGGTGATCGGCACCTCCAGAGTGCGTCCATTGGGCAGTTGGAGAGACGCTGTAAGCTGCACCACTGGTTTGGGTGGGAGGGGGTCTGTGGGTTGCAAAAGTGCTGGGGATTGTTTCATTGACTTGTCTGGCTGGACCCCAGTACCTCTTCCTCCAGCCAGACTCCGTCGTTTAACTGTTGCTGCGTTTTCAATTGAGCTGCTTCTGCGACTGTTGCCGAGGCTGCAGTGTGCTTGTGGAGCCTCTGGGGACACTCTTTCGCCATGTGTTGAGCACTGTCGCAGATGTAGCACTTCCTGTTCCCTCTAGGAGGCTTCGTTTTGGCTGCTCCCGGTGTCAGGGCTCTGTTAGCTGACTGAGCCCTGGCACCTCCTATCTCCATCGGCTCTTCTCCCCCTCCCTGCGAGGGTGTGGAGTGCGCACGCGCTGCTTCTCTGGGAAAGAAGGGAGGTGCTCTGGCTGGTGCCCTTCCCCAACGCCCTTCTTCCCTGTTGCAAGGACGTTCTTCCAGATGCACCCCGATCTCCAGAGCCCTCTGGACTACCTGCTGGGTGCTCCTTGGTCTCTCCCCTCTTCCAATCTCCGCTTTTACATCTGCATTCAACCCCTCCCAAAAGAGGTCTCTGACTGGCGCAGAATCTTTTTCCCACCCCAGGGCATGAACCAGTCCGAAAAATCGAGTATGGTACTGCCGCACGCTGGCTTTGCCTTGTTTAAGTCCATGTATGTCCCTCCTGGCAATATCGACGTCTACCTTTGATAAAAAGCATGAGTCCATTGCTTTAATAAAAGCCTTCGCATCTTGGAGCGCTGGATCATTGTCCCTCCATAGATTCCGCAGCCACGTTTTGGCTTCCCCATGCAAATGGGACAGGATAAACCCCACTCTCTCTCTCTCATCTCTGAAGTCTTTGTCCAGGAGATCCAGCGCAAACAGCAGGTCTGCTCTGAAGTTGGGGTACTGCTGCAAACTCCCGTCGAAATGCGATACCAGGCTGCCTCCCCTCCTCCCCAAGCCAATGCCTTCTGCCTTGTATCCCGTTTGCCCCTGTTTAGAAAGCACGTCCAACCTGGCTTGGAGATCCCGGCAGGAGGTAACCATTTCCTCCTCTCTCTTCCTGGATGCAATTACCTCCGTGCTGAGGTGCGTCACCGCTTCTTGCAGGGCTTTTATCTGCTCTTCCGTCGTCATCTTGCCTGAGTTTTGTGAGCTCTGTAAGCACCCCTCCTCTGTCCTCGCTGCGTCGACTCACGTGGCGAGGTTCTTGGTGCCAAAACTTTAAAAAAGGAGACAGAGCTTACTGTCAGAGCTGGCTCCGGGTCCCAGCTCACCAAGGACCAACGCTAGCCGATCGTACAGTATCAAAGTCTTTATTGAAGAATAGTCTCCATTTACAAGTCTCAGCGTCCCAGCCCTACGTCTGGACTTTAGACCGGCGAAGCTCTGTCTGGATCTCCACCCCCTGTGCACCAGTTTAATACTCTAATCTTACTCCACCTCTTCCTTCTCTCTCTCTTCCTCTGGGTCTTACTACCCCCCGGGGTCTCATTCCTCCTGGACTCTTCCGACGCAGAGCTTGACCCCTCTGACTCCTCCCCCTCTCTTCGGCGGGCTTTAGGACCTGGCTCCCTACCCGGGCTGCCCACCTTGCCGCCCTCCTGTACATTTGAACTTGGCGCGTGCGTGCGTTTTACTTTCCGGATGACCGTTTCCTCGCTCCCTGACGAGGGTGTGGTCAGTCCTGCCTCACGTTCTCCCTCTGCCTGCGCGCTCCCTGATCCCGATGCCTTGGACTCCTCCCCCCTACTGCACTCTGGGGGGGACGCTGGCCCGGATTTCCAGCTGCTACTCTCTGAGTCCCCTCCTTCCCGAGGTGTCCCCCTGGGCACTCCCCTTGCCCTGACCATGGGGGCCCCTTTCTGTGAATCCTCCGAGTCACTGGAGAGGCTCAGAGACCTCGGACTACTGTCGCCGCTGACATTTCCTTCCGACTCCTCCCCCTCGCTCTCCGTTTCTTCCCTCTCCTGTGACTCTGCTCCTGAACCCCTGACAAATGCGCATTCACCCAAAAATCGCAGTGACATGTTTGTTAGCCCAAATAAAGCATAGGTGTTTTGGTTATATCGCAATAGAAAGCTTGGATTATTCTTTCGGTGTTCATTCACCCACAAATAGCAAAGCGAAGTTTAATCAGCCCAAACAAAGCAAAACAGGTTGTTTTGCGGTCCATCTACATCGAAAGAAGAATCATGGCTTTCGCTTATTTCAAGTCGTGTTTTTGGTGAAAATGCACATTGACCCAGAAATAGTAATTTATGGAATGAGACCAAAATAAC